>NW_027518405.1:0-234723 GCF_023851605.1 Tamandua tetradactyla | reverse complement strand
ATCCACATCATTGTCTACTTTAGGCGTTCTTAAGTTATACCATCACAGTCTTTATCCTCTGTCTCTGTTCCAGTGACAAACATGTCTCTAGCTCTGCTCCCTCAACCTTATGAAAGTTCAGGTTCATTCAGTCTACCATCAGATATGATGTTCAGGTTCATTTAGTGTACTTATGTACTTATGTTTCTGTGCTACCATCACATAGTATGTACTATCCATTTCTGAACATTTACATCAGTCTCGTTGCACATTCTGTATTTCTTCAGCACCAAATACCCAATCTGTACCCTCTTTTGATCTCCTGACAATGTGTGCTCCTTAAAAAATGTTTCTATTGAGAAATATATGCACAAATATAGTTCATCCACTGTATGCAATCAGAAGCTCACAATATTATTACAGTGCTGTATATTCATCACCATGATCATGTTTAGAACATTTGTATCACTCTAGAGATAGAAAAATTCATACATCACATATTCCTTACCTTTTCCTCTCATTGAAAATTAGTCTAGTATTTCAGTTTACCCAATTTTAAAAATCTTATCCCCTTAATATTTATTTATTTATTCCTTATTTTTTCTCATCTCTTCATAGCCTTGATTAAAGGAACATCAGACACAGGTTTTCACAATCACACCATCACATTCTAAAAGTTATATATACATTCATCCTCAAAAACAAAGGCTACTGAGTAGTTCAACAGTTTCATGTACTTTCCTCTAGCTTCTCCAATACAACATAAACTAAAACTGCATATCTATAGAATGCATAAAAGGAACTTCCAGGATAACCTCTCAAATCTGTTTGGTATCTCTCAGCCACTGAAAGTTTCTTTGTCCTCATTTCTCTACTGCCTCTTTGCTCCTGCCGCTTTTCTCAATCCCATGATGCCAAGCCCTGTCTGAACATCAGGTGTCCTTTCCCACATTGACAGGGAGATTTACACCTCTAGGAGTCATCTCCCTTACATGGTGGAGGGCAGTAAATTCACCTGCTGTATTGGTTTAGAAAGATAAGCCACATCAGAGAAAAAATATGGTTCTCTGGGGTTGACTCTTATGCATAATTATAAGTAGGTCTCTCCTCTGAATGAATAAGTTTCATAGGGCTAAATCTCATGATTTAGGTCTCAACCTCAATCAGAAAAATTGGTTTTCTGCACTGCTTGCAAGAGAATTAGAAATTTCCCAAATGGGGAAATTTATTATTTCCTCCCAAAGGGATGTTGAAATACATTTTAAAAATAGCATTTTTGTTGGAAAATCTTCACACAAATACAGTCCATAAATGGTATACAATCAATGGCTCACAGTATCATTTCATAGCTTTCATTACTATGATCATTTTTAGAACATTTGCATCACTCCATGAAAAGTAAGAAAAAGAAAAACTCATATATCCCATAACTATTCCTCCTCCTTCTCAATGACTACTAGTATTTCAGTCTACCTAATGTTTTTAATATCCTTATTGGGAAATCTTCACACACATGCAGTCTGTGAATGGTGTACAAGCAGTGGCTCACAATGTGGCACAGTTGTGTATTCATTGTGATCATTTTAAGAACATTTGCATCACTCTAGAAAAAGAAATAAAAAGAAAAATGAAAAAACCTCATACATACCATACCCCTAACTTATCTCTCTCTTTGACCACAGGTATTTCACTCTACCCAAATTTTTTAACCCTTATGCCCCCTAATATGTTTTTATTTTAATGCATATCCCTTTACTCATATTTTCATACCCTGGATAAAAGTTGCATCAAGCAAAATATTGTCACAATCACACAGTCACATTGTAAAGCTATGCCATTATATAATCATCATCAAGAATAAAGGTTATTAGAACACAGATCAACAGTTTCAGTTATTTCCTTTCAGCCACACCAATACACCATAAATTAAAAAGGGATATCTATATAATGCATAATAATAACCTCCAGGATAACCTCTGAAGTCTGTTTGAAATCTCTCAGCCACTGAATCTTTGTCTCATTTCTCTCTTCACCCTTTTGGTCAAGAATGCTTTCTCAGTTCCATAATGTTGCATCTTGGCTCATCCCAGAAGTTCTGCTTTCATTGTCAGGAAGAAATACACACCTGAGAGTCATGTCCCACTTAGAGGGGTAGAGAGTCAGTTCACCTGCCAAGTTGTCTTAGTGAGAGAAGAACATATGAGCAACAAATGAGGTATTCTGTGGATGACTTTTAGGCATAATAATAAGTAGGCTTTGCTTCTCCTTTGTAGGAATAAGTTTCATAGGCTTGAACCTCAAGTTTAAAGGCTCACTCTATTGAATTTTTTGTCCCCATTGCTTGTGAGAATACTCCTATCTGTCAAGTCCCTCAAGGGGACTTTGCAAATATATTTTAGCTTCTTCCCAGATAACTCTGGGGTGGTTCAAGGGTAGCTCGGTATGCCAGCCAGTAAACCTGGGTTCAATTCCAGGACCCTGCACTTCACCCTCCTCCCAAATAAAAACCTCCTTTGCCCAGATAACTCTGGAATTTATCAAGGCATCACACTAATTTTAACAAACCTACAAGTTCTCACAATCTATTTAATATTCCATGTAATCATGGTGTTCAAATATGCTAACCACACGTTAAATAGTGTGTTATTGAAAATATACATTTTAAATGAAATAGATCTCTCTTTCTTTAATCTCACATAGAAGTTGAAGTTTTGAAATACAGTCAATAACATCCTTTATCCTTTGATCTGATTTACCTTACTTTGCAGAAACTGAACAACTAATAACCAAATTTATTTGGAAGGGCAGAATGTCTCAAATTGCTAAAACTATCTTAAGAAAGGATGAAGTGGGGGGCCTCACAGTACATGACCTTAGAGCATATCATGAAGCTACAGTGGTCAAAGCAATATGGTACTGGCATAAAGATAAATATACTGACAATTGAAATTGAATTTAGTGTTCACAAAACACCTTCTCATTTATGGACAATTGGTCTTTGATAAGGTCAAGCCAACACAAGTGGGACAGAGCAACCTCTTCAATTAATGACCTTTTGAGAACTGGATATGCATATTAAAAGAAAAAAAAAGATGATCTGTATCTCACACTGTATATATAAATGAACTCAAAATGGATCAAAGACCCAAACATTAGAGTTAAAATCATAAAAATTTTAGATGAAAATGTAGGGAAATAGGGCCACAGTGTCTCAGCAGGCAAAAATGTTTGCCTGCCATGCCAGAGGATCCAGGTTTGGTTCCTGGTGCCTGCCCATGTTAAAAAAAAAAAGTAGGGAAATATCTTATGAATCTTTTGATAAGAATTGGGTTTCTAAACCTTACATCCAAAGCATGAGCAATGAGAAAACAAACAGACAGACTCAAGTAGAAAGCTAGATGTACAAAAAACAGAAATATATATATATAAAGCTCCCTGCTTTCAATAATAGTTTTTCATTCTTTTCTGGTATGACTTGCCATTAAGATCATTTACATACTGTTTTGATAGGGCAGTTCTTTCTTTTGATTTTAGTTTAACTCTGTATTATTTATTGAGTTGTACAATACCTGGCTGTTGAAGTTGCATTTAAATGGATCTTACTATTTTTGTATATCCAGATTTTCCATCAATCTATGCCTGTGCTTTTACAGTTTTTAAAATTTCTTCTGTGTTAGGGGTGATTTGCTTGTTTTTCTTAGTGAATAGCAGTGCCAATTGTGGTGCACAAGCTTGTCCTGCAGGCACATCTATTGATAAACCATATGGAGAAAAATTTATTTAGGCATCTGTCCTAGTTTCATAGCTGTCAGAAGCAATATACCAGAAAAAGAATGGCTGTTAAAAGGGGGAATTTATTAAGTTGTAAGCCCATAGTTCTAAGGCCATGAAAATGTTCTAACTAAAGCAAGGCTATAGAAAATTCCAATCTAAGGCATCTAGGGAAAGATATCTTCAACTAAGGCCAATGATATTCAGGGTTTCTCTCTCAACTGGAAAAGCACATAGAAAACATGGTGCCATTTTCTAGCATTCTCTCCCTGCTTCTAATTTCATGAAGCTCCCCTGGGGGAGTTTTTCTTCTTCATCTCCAAAGTTCTCTGGGTGCATGGACTCTGTAGCTCTTTCCAAATGGTTCTCTTTTAAAAGACTCCAGTAAACCACCTGACCTTGAATGGGTGGAGACACACATCTATGGAAATCCTCTAATCAAAATCTGCCACCCACAATTGGGTGGGTTACATCTCCACAGATAATTTAAAAGCTCCCACCCAGAAATACTGAATGGGGGTTAAAGGACATGGCTTTTCCGAGGTCCACAAATTCAAACCAGCACAGTATTTAACTTGGTTAACAGTTTTTCCTCAGCAAGGGAATTGGACATTTTTTATCCACATAAAGGCTCAACTGGTGGTATTCTGGGTTCCTTCTCTTCTATGTGTCACTTAATACTACTCCCACCCAGCAATAGCAACTACTTAATAACAGTTTCTGTTTTGTTCCTTCCAGGAATTCATTCCTTCTCTTGCTCTTGCTTTCCAAATACAGGGTCTCCACTTGACAGGGCTTTGTGTGACAGCTTTTCCAGCTTTCTTGATTTGTTGCTTTCCTTCCACTCTCATTCCACCTGCATATTCTATGCCTCATCATCTTAACAAGTCCACAACTATCCCCTCCTCTTTGCCTCCATCTTTCTTCTCTGGTCATCCCTGCCTATGACAATATTACTACAGTTTCTTACTTTTCCTTTTCCCTCTTGTGCCTACATTTGCTTAAGTGCATGGAAAAAAGCAAGCAACTTGCTATTGTGTATACTGCTCTGTATAGGGGGATTAGAAAAAAATCATTATTTATTTCACAGTGATCAAATATTCAATAAATTTGCTTTTAATTTCTCTGTTTAATCTATCAATTCCTGACAGACTTGTAAGAAAATATCCAGTTCTTTGAAATATTATACTTCTATCATTTTTCAAAAGCTCTATTAGGTTTGCATGCATTTATAAATGGTATATTTTCCTGTCAATTTATACCTATTTATTCTTATGAAGGACAATTATTTTATTTTGCTAATTCTTTCAGAAAGCAACACACCAGAAATGAATTGGATTTTATAAGGGGTATTTATTAAGTGACAAATTTGCAGTTCCTAGTGGGTTCCTCTGTCACATAGGAAAGTGCACTGGCACATCTGGCATTCTCTCCCATCCCCCAGTTTCAAATGGATTCCCCTGGGGCATATCCTTTCTGCATCTCCAAATATTTGGGTCTATTTCAGTTCTAAGCTCCTGAGCTGAGTTGAGCTTAAGCTCCTTCTGACTTATTTTAAAGCCATCAGAGGGAAGCAGCGAAAGTGAAATTAATGTGCTCAAGATCAGTTCCACAGTAATAGGCCAGTGCATGTTTGATCAGAAAACTGGGCACCATCATCTGACCAATTCTGACAGTCAAACCTGTCATAGTAGTTAATTTCTAACATTTGTTTCTTTTGTATCTCTAATTCAATATAGACAAAATGAAATAAAAATTTAATATTCTAAAAATATTTGCATGAATATTGTTTTCAACTTTTTACTCTTGACATTGCTCTGTGTCTTAGATGATTTTCATATACAGATATAGAGATGTAAAGATACTGTGATGTTTAGGTTCACGTGTTAACTTGGTCAGATTATGGTGTCCAGTCATCTCATCAACAAGCACTCTCCTGTTAACTACCAGGATATTTACTGGACCTCAATCATCAGTAAGTCCATGGACCTAAGTCATTACTAATTTGATTGCATCTATGGCTGATTACATCTACAATCAAATGAGCTTACCTGCTGCAAGGAGAGATATTTCATCCAATTAATTGAAGGCTTGAAAGGAAATGATGATTTCAGCAGTCAGAAGAAAGATTTTCCATCTCTAGTTCACCCAGCCAGCTTCTCAGAGTGAATTCAGCAAAAATCTTCATTGAAGTTCCCAACTGCAGCCTGACCTATGAAATTTAGACTCATACATCCCTCAGTTGTATGAGACACTTTAAAAATATTTTTATTGAGAAATCTTCACACACATAAAATCCATACATAGTATGCAATCAGTGGGTCATGATATTATCACATAGTTGTGTATTTATCACCATGATCATTTTTAGAACATTTGCATCACTCCAGAAAAAGAAATGAAAAGTAAAAGGAAAAACTCATAATCCCATACCCCTTACTCCTCCCTGTCATTGATAGCATCATTTCAATCTACCACTTTTTATCCTGTATCACCTCACTAATATTTATTTATTTTTATCCTAATTTTTTTACTAATTAGTCCATGCCTTGAATAAAAGAAGCATCAAACACAAGGTTTTCATAATCACATGATCACATTGTAAAAGCTATATCATTATACAATCATTCTTCAAGAATCAAGGCTACAAACAGTTGTACCTGAAATTGTTGAACTTTGTTTCAGTGGCCTTGATTCTGTTTTTTCATTTTTTGGTAGCCATGATTCTTGTTCTTTTTTTTGCATGGGCAGGCACTGGGAATCGAACCCAGGTCTCTGGCATGGCAGGCAAGAACTCTGCCACTGAGCCACCATTGCACCACCCTGCAGACATATTTATTTTAAGATTGGTGAAGACTGGCACCAGTTTCTTGGCTACCTCAGTCTGGAGTTTCTTCCTTGCCAAATGTTGAGTGGTAGGCAAGGGAATGGTTTTGGTTTACACATTCAGAATTTTCCTATCAAATTTTCATAGATATTTTAACATTGTATTTTATGTTCTCTAGTAAGCTTCTAAACTCAAATGGAAGATTATAAAGGCCATTTAAGGCTGGTTCCCAGAACACATCCTAATCCTATTTAGATACCTGTGGATGATTTCCTGTTTATTAGGTAGCATTGTTCTCTGCTTAAAAGGGAATCTGCATGGTGCAAAAGTGGCTCAGTGGCAGAATTCTCACCTGCCATGCCAGAGACCCAGGTTTGATTTCTGGAGACTCCCCATTAAACATCCCCCACAAAAAAAGAGAATATGTTGGATTTTTCCCCATTATCCACTAGCTCAATTTAATCACTTCTTTGAAATTATGAAAGCTAAAATGCCTGTAAAGTTGGCATTTCTTACATAGCCACAGGCTTCTCTCTATTAAAGAGCTTTATTTCAACAAAACTACCACTAGGCTGGAGGTTTAAAAGTGCAGTTTTCCTCACTTTTCCCCACCTGAAACTGCTACACCATTTGAAAATCAACATTAGAGGCATATTTAACTTTATGACATCCTTTGGCATGACCATTATAAAGGAAATCAAAACAGATGAACTTGTCTTAAAGTTCATATTAATAAACAGGAATTAAAAGATAAGGACCATGCCCTAGTGGAATGTGGTTTTGATATATCAATTCTGGATTATGAGCTTAGCACTTTCTTATTTTTTCAATTTTTTAATAGTGGAAAATAACAATAAAAAACAATAAATTTCAGAGTACACTGTAACTATTAGTTGTAGAACAGATTTCAGAGTTTGATATGGACTATAATCTCATAATTTAAGGTTTTTAATTCCAGTAGTTCAAAGACACTGGAGAATAAGAGAAATATAATAGGAATATAATGATTCAGCAATCATTCTCATTTATTAAATCCTATCTTCTGTTAAAACAACAACTTCTTTGACCTTTCTCCCAATATTTAGGAGCTTTGAGACTATGCATATTCTAAATTTTTTCATGCTAGAAAAGGGTGTCAATAATATGGGATAGGGGGATGGCACCAGCTGATGTTCTGGAGGTGGCCCCTATGAGCTCCAGGATTACTGGCCTAGAAACCAAACTGGAGGTCAGAGGTGTTCTTCAGGACTAGCAGCAATAGTTTTGGTTGAGGTTTGGCAAGCCAAGATTTATAGCAATATGTAGCTGAATCTTGCACTAGTATAGCATCCAGTATAGCCTCTCAAATCTGTATGAACCCTCTTACCCACAATTTGTAATATGAGGGACACCTAGCCACTGATACCCGATTTGTTACTATTCATTTCCCCCTTTTTGTCAGGAAGGCATTGTTGATCCCATGGGCCAGGGCAAGGCTCATTGTTGAGAGTCATATCCCAAGGTGCCAGGGGAAATTTCACCCCTGGGTGTCATGTCCCATGTCAGGGGGAGGATAATGATTTCACTTGTGGAACTGGGCTTATAGAGGGAGAGGCCACACTTGAGCAACAAAGAGGGCTTCTCAAAGTAACACTTAGGCATAACTATAGGTAGGCTAAGCATCCCCAATATGAAAATAAGCTTCACAATACAAAGGTTCATGGTTGAGGGCTTGGCGTATTGATTTGAGTGTCCCTAATGTTTGACAAAGTGTCAGGGATTCCAAAGTAGTAAAATTTAAGAGCTCCATATTTTGTCTCCCATCCTTGATGGAACTTTGCCAATAATATGTTTGTTTGTTTTGTTTTAATTTTTAAATTTTTGCCATGTTTTTATTGTGAAATATAACATATACAAGAACGCAAGAAATTTGCAAGTAAATTTTAGCAAGTAGTTATAAATCAGATTTTAAATTTTCTTATGTGCTGCAGTAACATGATTTTTCATTTTTTTCTTCTACCTGCTCCAAAACACTGAAGACCAAAAAATCAATATAATTCCACAGTCATATTCATTTGTTAAATCCTATCATCTCTATTGTAATTCTCCTTGTCCTTTCTGTTCTTTTGTGAAAAATAACATACATACAAAAAGCAAATTACAAAATACATCATGATGGTTGTAGAACAGATTTCAGAGTTTGATATGGATTGCAATTCTACAATTTTAAGTTTTTACTTCTATCTGCTCTAAGGTACAGAAGAATAAAGAAAGATTGACACTATGATTCAGCAATCACACTTATTTGTTAAAACTTAACTTCTCTGTATAATTTCACCATCAACTTGACCTTTCCCCCACTCTTTAGGAATATGGGGGCTATACCCATTCTAATTTTTTCATGTTGGGAGGAGCTCTCAGAAACATGGAATAGAGGAATGAACTAGTTGATGTTCTGGAAAGGCTGGCTCCTTTGAATTTCAGTATTTATAGGTCAAGGGAATGATTTGGAGGTTGTAGGTTTCTGGAAAGGTACCTTAGTATGTAGAACCTCTGTAGAATCTTATATAATGCCCAATGTACTCTTTAGGATTGGGAGGAATGGATTTCATTGGGGTTTGGCAAATTACAATAGCTAGCAATGTCTAACTGAAGCATACATGAGTGACCTGCTGCATAGACTCTCAACTCTATTTGAACTCTCACACTGATACTTTATTTTCTCCATTTACTTTTTCCCCTTTTGGTCAGGATGGCATTGTTTATCCCACAGTGCAAAGGCAACGTTCATCCCAGGGATTCATCTCCCACACAGCCATGGGGGCCTTAACACCTGGATGTCTTGTCCCATGTAGAGGGCAGGGAAATGGCTTCAATTGCAGAGTTGGGATTAGGGAGAGAGAGGACACATCTGAGCAACAAAAGAGGTCATCCACACATCACTCTTAGACATTCCTATAGGGAGGCAATCCTCCCTCTTACATAAATAATTTTTACAAGAACAAGCCTCAAGATCAAGTACTTGGCCTACTGATTTCAGTATTCTGAATGTTGGACACAGTATCTGGGGTTTCTCTGTAAATTTTAAGAGTTCTATATTTTTTCTCCCATTCCTTAATGGAATTTTCCAATACTTCTTGATTATTTGCTTAATATACTCTGGGATGTATCCAGGCATTACTTTAAGCTCTACAAGAGAAAAGCCCTCACTGTCATTCTGGGCTCCCTGTGCACCCAAATATTTAAGCAAATTTTCTTGAGTATTAAACATGTTTGTAAATTATGTGTTATAAGACATTTAAGTTCTGGAAAAAAATAAATATTTTTTCCTTTGGTCTCATAGAATAGATGAAGTTCTAAAATACAGGCAATATCTTCCATATCCCTGTATTCTGAATTACTTTAATCCTGACTTGATTGGCTTTGTTCTTAAATTTGAATATCAGGTTGTAAATATATCTGGAAATAAGAATTATCACTCTGGACTAAATGTGACTGTTTTAGGAGCTTAAAATCTATGCCCAGATTTTCTAAATGAGACTGTACAATATTTGCTCTTTTGTTCATGGCTTATTTTACCTGATGAAATGTCCTACAGATTCATTAACATCATTGCATGCATCTCACAACTTTGGTTTTTTTTTTCTAGTGGCACAATATTCAATCATATGTATACACCATCATTTGCTCTTCTACTTCTCAGTTTGTATATCCTACTGTCACTTCAATCCATTGGGCAACATGTGCAATGTCCAAAGCTAAGAGTCCATCTGCACTCTCAATTTTGGAAAATTTTATTGTTCCCATGAGAAAGATTATTAATAAACACAACCTCACCAAATAAAAATCCAGGCCTCCCCTTAATGCTTGTCCTTCCCCCATTATTTATCCCTGGTATTGCTGTGATAGTGTTCATGTGTTCCTGTGAAATACTGCCCTTAATGTGCAAAAGCCATTTTCCTCCTATATCTCCAAATTATACACTCTTTGTACAAGATTCATAACATTGAAGTAGTTCATGCAAGAATTATTTATATTTTCAGTGTTAATGAGTGGGACACAAGGTTTATAAACCCACTTTATTTAAAAATTTATTTTATTCATTTAACATACCAACATACAAACACTAACATTCTTACCATGCAATCATGCCATTATACTTATATAATCAGTAATTCACAATATCATGACATAGTTGTATATTCATCATGATCATTTCTTAGAACATTTGAATCAATTCCAAAAAAGAAATAAAAATAAACAGAAAACAGTTCATACATGCTATACCCCTTATCCCTCCCTTTCATTAATCACTAGCATTTCAATCTATTAAATTTATCTTAACATTTGTTCCCCCTATTATTTATTTATTAAAATTTATTTATTAATTAAAAAATTAAGAACAAACATAAACATTAACATATCATTCCATTCTACATGTATAATCAGTAATTCTCACTATCATCACATAGTTACATATTCATCATTTCTTAAAGCATTTGCATTAATTCAGAAAAAGAAATAAGAAGACAACAGAAAGAAATAAAATGATAACAGAGAAAAAAATTATACATACCATACCCCTTACTCCTTGCTTTCATTTATCACTAGTATTTCAAACTAAATTTATTTTAGTTTGTTCCCCCTATTATTTATTTTTATTCCATATGTTCTACTTGTTTGTTGACAAGGTAGATAAAAGGAGCATCAGACACAAGGTTTTCACAATCGCACAGTCACATTGTGAAAGCTATGTCATTATTCAATCATCATCAAGAAACATGGCTACTGGAACACAGCTCTACATTTTCAGGCAGTTCCCTCCAGCCTCTTCACTGCAACTTAACTTAAAAGACGATATCTATTAAATGCCTCCAGGAAAACCTCTCAACTCTGTTTGGAATCTCTCAGCCATTGACACTTTATTTTGCCTCATTTCACTCTTCTTCCTTTTGGTCAAGAAGGTTTTCACAATCCCTTGATGCTGAATCCCAGATCATTCTTGGATTTCGTTCCTACATTGCCAGGAAGGTTCACAACCTCTAAAGTCATGTCCCATGAGAGAGGGGGAGGGCAATGAGTTTGCTTGTCATGTTGGCTGAGAGACAGAGGCCACCTCTGAGCAACAAAAGACAATCTTTTGGGGGTGACTCTTATGCCTAATTTTAAGTAGGCTTCTCCTATCCTTTGTGAGGTTAAGGTTCATGTGAACAAACCTCAAGATTGGAGGCCCAGACTATTGCTTTGGTGGTCCCTACTGATTGTGAGAATATTAAGAATTTTCCACTTGGAGAAGTTGAATTTTCCCCCTTTCTTACCATTTCCCCAAGGGAACTTTGCAAATACTTTTTCTTCACTGTTCAAATCACTCTGAGATTTATCAGCGCATCACTCTGGACAAACCTACAAAATCTCATGCACTACTCAAGATTCCATGTAATTTGGTGTTCAAGTAAGTTATACACATAAGTTATATTAGGAAATGCATTAGTCAAAATATAAATTTTGTACCAAATAAATATTGTTTGTTTTAGTCTCACACGTAAGTCAAAGTTTTAAAATATTAATTACCATTTATTTTCAACACCCTGCAGTATTGACATTCCATTGTTTTTCCACATGCAAAAACATTTTCAAATTTGTATATTTAGTCACTATCATTATACACTCTAGGCATTCCTAGATTATACCATCTCAGTGTTCTAACATTATTGCATTACAGTTAGGTAGCAGTATGCTGTCCACTTTCTTTTAAAATTTATATATCAATTTAAAAAATTAACAAACCAAATAAAACATCAACATATATGATCAGTAATTCACAATATCACCACTTAGTTGCATATTCATCATTTCTTAGAACATTTGCATTAATTCAGAAAGAGAAATAAAAAGAAATAGAAAAAGAAATGAAATGAACACAGTTAAGAAAAAAAAGATTATACCTACCACACCCCTTACCCATCACTTTCATTGATCACTAGCATTTCAAACTAAATTTATTTTAGCATTTGTTCCCCCTATCATTTATTTTTATTCCATATGTTTTACTCATTTGTTGACAAGGTAGATAAAAGGAGAATCAGACACAAGGTTTTCACAATCACACAGTCACATTTTGAAGCTATATCATTATTCACTCATCCTCAAGAAACATGGATGCTGGAACACAGCTCTACATTTTCAGGCTGTTGCTTCCAGCCTCTCCATTACATCTTGTGCTGTCCACTTTTGAATTTTTATAATCAGTCCTGTTGCACAATCTGTATCCCTTCAATTCCAATTACCCAATATCTATGCTACAATATCTATGCTATTTCTATCTCCTGATGACCTCTTTTCTTAAATGAAATTCTCGAAGTTCATTCATTAATGTTAGTTCATATCAGTGAGGCCATACAGTATTTCTCTTTTTATTTCTGGCAAATTTCACTCTACATAATGTTCTTAAGGTCCATCCATGTTGTTACATATTTCATAAATATATTCTGTCTTACAGTTGCATATTATTCTATCATATGTATATATCACAGCTTGTTTAGCCTCTTGTCTATTGATGGACATTTTAACTGTTTCCATCTCTTCACAATTGTAAATATTGCTGCTATGAACATCAGTGTGCAAATGTTCAATTGTGTCCTTGTCCTCATGTCATCTAAGTAGATCCCTAGCAATGGTATTGCTGGGTCATATGGCAATGTTATACTTAGCTTCCTGAGGTACTGCCAAACTGCCTTCCATAGCAGTTGTACAATTTGACATTGCCACCAATGGTGGATAAGTGTGCCTCTTTCTCCACATCCTCTCCAGCACTTGGTGTTTTCTGTTTTATTGATAATGGCCAATATCATGGATATGAGATGATATCTCACTGTGGTTTTGATTTGCATTTCCCTAATAGCCAGGGAAGTTGAGCATCTTTTCATGTGCCTTCTGGCCATTTGTATTTCCTCCTCTGAGTAGTGTCTGTTCATGTCTTTTGCCCATTTTCTAATTGTGTTGTTTGTCTTTTTGTTGTTGAGTTGAACAATCTCTTTATATATTCTGGATACTAGATGTTTATCTGATATATTATTTTCAAATATTGTCTCCTATTGTGTAAGCTGTCTTTTTACTTTCTTGATAAAGTTCTTTGACTCACAAAAGTTTTAATTTTGAGGTGTTTCCATTTATTTATTTATTTCTTCAATGCTCATGTTTTGGTTATGAGGTCTAGGAAACTACCTCCTATTATATGATTTATAAGATATTTCCATACATTTTCTTTTAAAAGTTTTATGGTCTTAGATCTAATGTTTCGGTTTTTGATTCATTTTGAGTTAATTTTTGTATAGGGTGTGAGATATGGATTCTCTTTCACTCTTTTGCATGTGGATGTCCAGTTGCCAGGCAACATTTATTGAAGAGAACTGTTCTGTCCCAGGTGAGTTAACTTGACTGCCTTATCAAAGATCAATTGTCCATAGATGAGAGGGTCTATAACTGAATATTCTGTTTGATTCCATTGCTCAGTATATATGTCTTTATGTGAGTACCATACTATTTTGACCACTGTAGCTTTGTAATATGCCTTAAAGTCAGGTTGCATGAGCCCTCTGACTTCATTTTTCTTTCTCAGGATACTTTTAGCTATTTGGCGCACACTGTCCTTCCAGATAAATTTGGTTATTGGTTTTTCTATTTCTGCAAAGTAAGTTTTTGGAATTATTTATTTATTTATTTTAAATTTAAAAAATATGACAACAAAGAAACACAAACATTCTTAATATATAATAATTCTGTTCTACATATATAATCCATAATTCACAGTATCATCACATAGTTGCATATTCATCATCATGATCATTTCTTAAAACATTTGCATTAATTCAGAAAAAGAAACAGAAGATAACATAAAAAGAAATAAAATGAAAACAGAAAAATATTATACATATCATACACCTTACACCTCCCTTTCATTGATCAGTAGCATTTCAAACTAAATTTATTTTAACGTTTGTTTGCCTTATTATTTAATTTTATTCCACATGTTCTACTCATCTGTTGACAAGGTAGATAAAAGGAGCATTAGACACAAGGTTTTCACATTCACACACTCACATTGTGAAAACTGTATCATTATACAATCAACATCAAGAAACACGGCTACTGGAACACAGCTCTACATTTTCAGGCAGTTCCCTACATCTTCCCCACTACATCTTGAATAAGAAGGTGATATCAACTTAATGCATTAAAAAATAACCCCCAGGATAGCCTCTCAACTCTGTTTGGAATCTCTCAGCCATTGATACTTTGTCTCATTTCACTCTTCCCCCTTTTGGTCAAGAAGGTTTTCTCAATCCCTTGATGCTGGGTCTTAGCTCATTCTAGGATTTCTGTACCATGTTGCTAGGAAGGTTCACACCCCTGGGAGTCATGTCCCACATAGATAGGGGAAGGGTGATGAGTTTGCTTGTTGTGTTGGCTGGAGAGAGAGGACACATCTGAGCAACAAAAGAGGTTCTCTTGGGGATGACTCTTAGGCCTAATTTTAAGTAGGCTTGACCTATCCTTTGTGGAGTTAAGTTTCATATGAACAAACCCCAAGACTGGGGTCTTGGCCTATAGTTTTGGTTGTCCACACTGCTTGTGTGTATATCACGATTTCAATTCGGGGGCATTGAATTTTCCCCCATTCTCACCATTTCCCGAAGGGGACTTTGCAAATACATTTCCATTCACTGATCAAATCACTCTGAGATTCATCAGGACATCAGTCTGGATAAACAAACAATATCTTAGGTCTTACTCAAAGTCCCATGTGCTTATGTTATTCAACCAACTATATACATAAGTTATATTAGGACAAGCACTAGTGAAAATATAAATTTTGTACCAAATAAACATTTTTTGCTTTAGACTCACACATTAGTTGAAATTTTAAAATATTAATTTCCAGCACCCTGCAGTAATGGTATTCCTTTGTTCTTCCTCATGCAAAAACATTTTTTAAATTTGTACATTTAGTCACTATCATTATACACTCTAGGAATTCCTAGATTATACCATCTCAATCTTTATTGTCTATTTTTCTTTGTGATTTCACTTATGCCTCCAGCCCTTCTCCATCTATCATTGTCATATTCAGCTTCATTCAGTGTTATAACATAATTGTATTACACTTAGGTCTTATTGTGCTGTCCATTTCTGAGTTTTTATATTAAGTCCTGTTACACAATCTGTATCCCTTCAGCTCCAGTTACCCAATATCTTACCCTATTTCTATCTCTTGAAGGTCTCTGTCACCCATGAAACTGTCCAAGTATTTTCACTAATGTCAGTTCATATCAGTGAGACCATACAGTATTTGTCCTTTTGTTTTTGGCTAATCTCACTCAGCATAATGTCCTTACGGTCCATTCATGTTGTTACATACTTCATAACTTTATTCTGTCTTACAACTGCATAATATTCCATCATATGTATATGCCACTGTTTGTTTAGCCATCTGTCTGTTGATGGACATTTTGGCTGTTTCCAACTCTTGGTAATTGTAAATAATGCTGTTGTAAACATTGGTGTGCAAATGTCCATTTGTGTCCTTGTCCTCACATCCTTTGAGTAGAGACAACATATAGATGGGTCTTGTTTTTAATCCATTCTGCCAGACTATGTCTTTTGATTAGGGAATTTAATCCATTAACATTTAGTGTTATCATTGCATGGGTAGTACTTTCCTCTACGATTTTGCCTTCTGAATTTTATATGTCACATCTAATTTTCCTTCTTTTTACCTTTACTCTTAGTTTTCCTTTCTACACTCTTCTCCACACCTCTCTCTTCTGTCTTTTCATATCTGTCTCTAGTGCTCCCTTTAGTATTTCTTGCAGAGCTGGTCTCTTGGTCACAAATTCTCTCAGTGATCTTTTTTTCTGAAAATGTTTTAATTTCTCCCTCATTTTTGAAGGACAATTTTGCTGGATATAGAATTCTTGGTTGGCAGTTTTTCTCTTTTTATAATTTAAATATATCATCCCACTGTCTTCTTGCCTCCATGGTTTTTGCTGAGAGATCTGAGCATAGTCTTATTGGGCTTCCTTTTTATGTGATGGATTTCTCTTACTGCTTTCAAGATTCTCTCTTTCTCTTTGACCTCTGACATATTGATTAGTAAATGTCGTTGAGTACTTCTATTTGGATCTATTCTCTTTGGGGTACTGCACTGTAGTTCTTGGATCTGTAATTTTAAGTCTTTCATAAGAGTTGGGAAATGTTCAGTGATAATTTCCTCCATTAGTTTTTCTCCTTCTTTTCCCTTCTCTTCTCCTTCTGGGACACCCACAACACATATATTCATGCACTTCATATTGTCCTTCAGTTCCCTGAGTCCCTGCTCATATTTTTCCATTTTTTCCCTAGAGTTTCTGTTTCTTGTCAGATTTCAGATGTTCCATCCTCCAGTTCACTAATCCTATGTTCTGTCTCTCAATATCTACCATTGTAGGTTTCCATTGTTTTTCTCATCTCCTCTACCATGCCTTTCATTCCCATAAGTTCTGTGATTTATTTTTTCAGACTTTTGATTTCTTCTTTTTGTTCATTCCTTGCCTTCTTTGTATCCTCCCTCAATTCATTGACTTGGTTTTTGATGAGGTTTTCCATATCTGTTTGTACATTCTGAATTAATTGTTTCAGCTCCTGTAGCTCATTTGAATTGTTGGTTTGTTCCTTTGACTGAATCATATCTTCAATTTTCCTAGTGTCATTTGTTATTTTTTGCTGTTGTCTAGGCATTTAATTACTTTAATTAGTTTATTCTGGAGATTGCTTTCACTTCTTCTACCTAGGGTTTTCTTGTGGGATGAATTTTCTGTCTATCTGTTCTTTGACATTCAATTCAGCTTTATTTGGACTTCTAGCTCAGGTTTTGTTTAAAAGAGGAGAATTTTTCAGTTCTTGTTTTCTTGTTTCTTGCCATGCTTCTATGGTGCCTTCCCCTCACACACACACTTAGGAGTGTGTACTTAGGTATTATAACCCCACCCAGATTTTATCAGACCAAACTGGCCTCCAATCAGGAGGAAAGAGTCACCTGCATCAGTTTTCCCTGAGGGTGAGAACCAGCAGGTTGAAAGACTTTCCTGTGAAGTCTCTGGACTCTGTTTTTTGTAACCTGCCCAGTATGTGGTGCTTGTCTTCCTGCAGGTCCCACCAGCATAAGATGATGTGGTACATTTAACTTTGGCAGACTTTCCCTGCTGGATGTGTGGTGGAGACAGAGGAGAGGTTGTAGGCTGGTTTTAATGGCTTCAAATTACTAAGCCCTGGGGTCTGAATTCCTTGAGGGAGGGATTCCACCTGAGTTGAGCTTCACCCCTCCCCTGGGCAAGGCACAACCTCCAGACAAGCTGTCAAACAACCTTGTTTCTGCCTATGTCTGAGGCAGTTGCAGCCTGAGAAGTCCTGCCACTGAATTCAGAGGCCATCAAGCCTTTGTAGAAACACAGCCACAGAAATCTCTGTTTCCTTTTTTTTTTCTTTTTCTTTCAGCCCTGCCCCCTCAGCTCCAGGGGCAAAAATCAATGACCTCTGCTTTGACCAGGTTCACCTGAGCTGGGGGCTTACTTTTAGTAGTCAGAACTTGTTAATTAATTCCACAATTGGTGTTTAGTAAGACTCAGCTTCTGCTGCTGGTAAATTCCCTTTCCTTTCCCCTCTGGGAAGCAGCCTGTGGGGGAGGGGCACCAGCTGTGGTGGCTTGGGTAACTCATGGTTCTGGGGAGGCTGTCAGCTGGTCCAGCTGATCCAGACTGGAGTACACTGTGTGTCTGGTCAGTGACATGGCCCAGGAGCTGTTCTGTACTGTTCCTGGTTATTTAGTAGTTTTTCTGAAGGATGAACTAAAATGAGCACATTGTTAAGCCAACATCTTGGCCTGGAAGTCTTGATTTTTCTCAGTTTTTGGGAATTTAATTGCTATTGCATTGAATCTGCAAATCAATTTACATAGAATTGATATCTTAACTATATTTAATCTTTCAATCCATGAACATTGTATGCCCTTCCATTTATTTAGGTCTTCTGTGATTTCTTTTAACAATTTCTTGTGGTTTTCATTCTATAGGTGTTTTGTCTCTTTATTTGAATTTATTCCTACATATTTTATTCTTTTGTTTGCAATTTTCAATGGAATTTTTTTCTTGATTTTCCCCTCAGATTGTTCATTACTAGTGTACAAAAACACAACAGATTTTTGAGGTTGATCTTGTAACCTGCTACTTTGCTGTACTCATTTATTAGCTCTAATAGTTTTGCTTTGGATTTTTCAGGGTTTTTGGCATATATCATCAGCAAACAGTGAGAGTTTTACTTCTTCCTTTCCAATTTGATATCTTCTACTTCTGTTTTTTTGTTTGTTTGTTTGTTTTTTGCCTAATGGCTCTGGCTAGAACTTCCAACAAAATGTTGAATAACAGTGGTGATAGTGGACATCCTTGCCTTGTTCCTGATTTTAGGGGAAAAGTTTTCAGTGTTTCCCCATTCAGGATGATGTTAACTGTGGAGGTTTCATATATTCCTTTTATCACCTTGAGGAAGTTCCATTATATTTCTATCATTTAAAGTGTTTTCAATGAGAAGATGTTGAATTATGTCAAATGCCTTTTCTGCAACAATTGAGATGATCATGTGTTTTTTCTTTGATTCATTGTTATGGTGCATTACATTAATTACTTTTCTTGTATTAAACCATTCTTGCATACAAAGGATGATTCCAACTCAGCCATGGTTTATAATTGTTTTAATGTGCTGCTGGATTCAATTTATATGAATTTTGTGAGGATTTTTGCATCTGTTTTCATTAGAGAGATTGGTCTGTAGTTTTCTTTTTTTATATATATATCTTTGTCTGGCTTTAGTATGAGGGTGATGTTGGCTCTATAGAATGAGTTAGGTAGCTTTCCCTCTTCAATCTTTTTGAAGAGTTTCCCCAAGACTGATACTAATTCTTTCTTGAATATTTGGTAGAATACACATGTTAAGCCATCTGGTCTTGGACTTTTCTTTATTTGGAGCTTCTTAATGACTAATTCAATTTTTTGTCTTGTGATTGGTTTGTTGAGGTTATCTGTTTCTCCTCAAGTCTGCATTGGTTGTTCATGTCCTTCTAAGAAGTTGTCCATTTCATCTACATTGTCTAGTTTATTAGCATAATCTTTTTCTTTGTATCCTTTCATTACTTGTTTCTCCTTTTTTTTACCTAGGACTTTCTTGCTGGATGATTTTTGTCTATCTATTCTGTGACATTCAGTTTAGCTTATTCCTGACCTGTAGCTTAGGTTTTGTTTAACAGATCAGAATTTTTCAGTTCTTGTTTTCTTGTTTCTTCCCCTGCCTGTATGGTGCCTTTTTCCCCCTTAGGAGAGCCTACTTAGGTATTATATACCCCTGTCAGAATTTCCCAGACCAAACAGGCTTCCTTTCAGGAGGAAAGAGTCACCAGCATCAATTTTCCCTGAGTGTGAGATCTAGCATATATAAAGTCTTTTCTATGAAGTCTCTGGTCTGTGCATTTTTCCTATCCTGTCCAGTAGGTGGCTCTTGTCTTCCTGCAGATCCCACCAGCATGAGGTGATTTGGTACCTTTAACTTCAGCAAACTCTCCATGCTGGGGGCATGGTTGAGACAGGGGAGAGGTTGTAGGCTGACTTTAATCTCTTCACTTTTCCAGAGCCTGAGGTCTGGATTTCTTGAGGGACGTTATCCAAGTGAACTGGGCCCCACTCTTCTCCAGGTGACAGCACACTGGTTGTGTTTGTCTCCAGAAAAATATGCAAACAAGCTTAATTCTGGCTATGCCTGGGGCAGTTGGAGACTGAGAAGCCTTGCAAGTGTTTCAAAAGAGTAGTTAAGCTTTAGAAATGCAGTCACTAAAAAGAAAAAGAAAAATTCTTTCCAGAGCAGAACCCCCTTTCCTCACATTTGCCAATCAAGAGCTTAAGTTGTTATGTTGCTTTGTGTATCTTCTGGTCCTCTGTTCCCCTTCTTTCCTTTCAAGTCCTAGACCCTTTCAAGTATTATGTGCTATCCATTCCAAAAGACCTTTTTTTTTCTTTTTCTGTCAGCCCTGACCCCTTTATGATGGGGCAAAACCCAGCAACCTCAGCTTTTATTTGCAGTTCAACTGAGCTGGAGGGCTATTTTTAGTAGTCAGAATTTGTTAATTATTTCCACAATTTGAGCTTGGTTGAACTCAGCCCCTCCTGTTGGTAAAGTCCCTTTCCTTTCCCCTCTGAGAAGCAGCCTGCAGGGGAGGGGCACTGGCTACTGCAGTTTGGGGAACTCACAGATCTGGGTGGGCTCACAGCTGGTCCAGATTTCCAGATTGGGGTATACTGTTGTTCTAGTTTGCTAGCTGCCAGAATCCAACACACCAGAGATGGATTAGCTTTCAATAAAAGGGGATTTATTGATTTAACATATAACTCTTCAGAGGAAATGCAGTTAACTTTCAATTGAGGTTCTTTCTTATGTGGGAAAGCACAGGGTGACCTTTGCTGTTTTCTCTCCAGGCCTCTGAGTTCCAACAACCTTTCCCAGGGTGATTCCTTTCTCCATGCCCAAAGGCCTGGACTGAGCTGCAAGTGCTGAAATGAGGTATGCTGAGCTGCTTGGGCTGTGCTACATCATGATCTCTCATTTACACTCCAGCCAATTAATCAACCATCATTCATTGATGCAGGCATGACTCCTAGCTGACTGCAGATGTACTCAGCAACAGATGAAGTTTACATGTCATTGGCTCATGTCCACAGCACTAGAACTAGGCAACTTCACCTAGTCAAGCTGACACCTGAATCTAACTACCACAGCTGTGTGTCTGGTCACTGACATGGCCCCAGCAGTTGTTCTGTGCTATTCCTGGGTATTTACTAGCTGCTCAGGAGAATGAACTAAATCTCACCCCTCACTAAGCAACCATCTTTTCCTGATCCCTATTTTCTATAACTTAAGTGGAGATTAAATTCTTGGTATATTTTAAGAGGTGGAAAGGATTTTTTCCTTCATTTCACTCAAATAAATCCATCATTTCTAAAGAAGTCTAACTTTTTTAGGAAAATGTCTCAGGTCCGAACACACTGTTTTTTCTTTTTTCATGATTTGCTACAGAAAGAAAATCAATGCATAGCATAACAAAATGTTTATATTTTGATCTTTTAAGTCTAGTAAAGTCCATGTAGGATATAGCCAGCAAAACAAATTGGGTGTATTGTCAACCTACTCGTGTTTTTTAATACAATACCATAACTGCAGACAAGTTAGGCCATTCTTATCTGCTCTTTTATATCTTTCTAAATATAAATTCCAGAACTACTGTTCGTACATATTTGAATGAATTCATGTGCACCATGTGCTTATAAATACACATAAATCCATAAACAGACAGACTTCTCAAAGGAAAACAATTAGGTTCAGTCATAGTAAAAAATTATTTCAGGGTAATTGTGCAACAAATTTGGAGAAAATGCTTTTAAGCTTCTAAACTACTCAAATAATTTACAATTCCAATAATGAAAAGATTCACAGAGTATAGAAAATAAATGAAAATGTTGTAATGGTACTTTGTAAATTGCAGCTTTACTCAATATGTATATGTATATATAAGAAAATCAATTAATGTAATATCCCATGTCAACAAATCAAAGCAGAAAAACCACATGATCATCTCCATGGATGCAGAAAAGGCATGTGACAAAATTCAATATCTTTTCCTGTTGAAAACAGTTCAAAGGATAGGAATAGAAGGGAACTTCCTCAAAATGACACAGGGAATATAAGAAAATCCCACAGCAAATATCATCCTCAATGGGAAAAAAACTGAAAACTTTCCCCCTAATATCAGGAACAAGAGAAGGATGTCCACTATCACCACTGTTATTCAACATTGTGTTGGAAGTTCTAGCCAGAGCAATTAGACAAGAAAAAGAAATGCAAGGCATCAAAATTGGAAAGGAGGAAGAAAACCTCTCACTGTTTGCAGATGATATGATACTATATGTTGAAAACCCCGAAAAATCCACAGCAAAACTACTAGAGTACAGTAAACTGGCAGGTTACAAGATCAACACTCAAAAATCTGTAGAGTTTCTATACACTAGTATAGAGGGGAAAATCAAGAAATGAATTCCATTACAATTGCAAAAAAAGAATAAAATATATAGGCATAAATTTAACTAAAGATACAAAAGATCTATAAAAAGAAAATTACAAGAAATTGTTAAACGGCATCACAGAAGACCTAAATAGATGAATGGGCATACTGTGTTCATGGATTGGAAGACTAAATATAGTTAAGATGTCAATTCTACCTAAAGATTCAATGCAATACCAATTAAAATCCCAACAACTTACTTTTCAGCAATAGGAAAACCAATAACTAAATTTATCTGGAAAGGCAGAGTGCCCTGAATAGCTAAAATTATCCTGAGGAAAAAAAATGAAGTCAGAGGTCTCACACTACCTGATTTTAAAGTGTAGTATGAAGCTACAATGGTCAAAACAGCATGGTACTGGCATGAAGATAGATATACTGACAAATGGAATTGAATAGAGTATTCAGACATAGACCCTCTCATCTATAGACAATTAATCTTTGATAAGGCAGTCAACCAAACTCACCTGGGACAGAATAGTCTCTTTTATAAATGGTGCCTAGGGAACTGGATATCCATATGCAAAAGAATGACAGAGGACACATATCTCACACCCTATAGAAAAGTTAACTCAAAATGGATCAAAGTCCTAAACATTAGATGTAAGGCCATAAAACTGTTAGAAGAAAATGTAGGGAAATATCTTATAAATCTTATATTTGGAGGCAGTTTTACAGACCTTACACCCAAAGCAAGAGTATTGAAGAAAGAAAGAAATAAATGGGAATTCCTCAAAATTAAACACTTTGGCACATCAAAGTACTTCATCAAGAAAGTAAAAAGACAGCCTACACAATGGGAGACAATATTTGGAATGATATATCAGATAAAGTTCTTGTATGCAGAAGTTATAAAGAGATTGTTCAACTCAATAAGAAAGAGACAGTCAATCCAATTACAAAATGGGCAAAAGACTTGAACAGACACTCCTCAGAAGAGGAAATACAAATGGTCAAAAGGCACATAAAGAGATGCTCAACTTCCCTGGCCATTAGAGAAATGCAAATCAAAACCACAATGAGATATCATCTCACACCTACCAGAATGGCCATTATCAATAAAACATAAAATGACAAGTGCTGGAGAGGATGTGGAGAAAGAGTTACACTTATCCACTGTTGGTAGGAATGTTAAATGGTACAACCACGTGGAAGGCAGTTTGGTGGTTCCTCAAAACGCTAAATATAGAGTTGTGATATGACCTGGCAATACCAATGCTAGGTATCTACTCCAAGGACCCAAATGGACATCTGTGCATGAATGTTTAAAGCAGCATTATTTACAATTGCAAAGAGATGGAAACAGTCAAAATGTCCATCAACAGATGAGTGGCTAAACAAACTGTGGTATATATGCACAATGGAATATTATGGAGTGGTAAGACAGAATAAAGTTATGAAGTATGTAACAACATGGATGAACCTTAAGGACATTATGCTGAGTGAGAGTAGCCAGAAACAAAAGGACAATTCCTGTATGGTCTCACTGATATGAACTGACATTAGTGAATAAACTTGGAATACTTTGTTGGTAACAGAGACTATCAGGAGATAGAAATAGGGTAAGATATTGGGTAATTGTAGCTGAAGGGATACAGATTGTGCAACAGGACTGAATATGGAAACACAGAAATGGACAGCACAATAAGACCTAACTGTAATACAATTATGTTAAAACACTGAATGAAGCTGAATGTGAGAATGATAGACAGAGCAGGGCTGGGGGCATAAATGAAATCAGAGAGAAAGATAGACAATAAAGATTGAGATGGTATAATCTAGGAATGCCTAGAGTGTATAATGATAGTGACTAAATGTACAAATTTAAAAAATGTTTTTGCATTAAGAAGAACAAAGGAAGATCATTACTGCAGGGTGCTGAAAATAGATGGCAATTAATATTTTAAATTTTCAATTTATGTGTGAGACTAAAGCAAAAAAATGTGTATTTAGTGCACAATTTTTATTTTGACCAGTGAATTTCCTAATATAACTTATGCAGATAGCTTGGTTGAACACCATAAGTACATGGAACCTTGTGTAGGACATGAGATTTTGTTGGTTTGTCCAGAGTGATGTCCCCATGAATCCCAGAGTGATTTGATCAGGGAGTGGAAAAGTATTTGCAAAGCCCCCTTCAAGGAATGGTGAGAATGGGGGAAAATTCAATCTCTCCAAGTTGAATTATTGATATTCTCACAAACAGGGTGGACAACCAAAGCTATACACTGAGTCCCCTGTCTTGGGGTTTGTTCATATGAAACTTAACTCCACAAAAGATAGGTCAAGCCTACTTAAAATTAGGCCTAAGAGTCACCCCCAAGAGAGTCTCTTTTGTTACTCAGATGTGGCTTCTCTCTCCAGCCAACTCAACAAGGAAACTCACCACCCTCCCCCTGTCTATGTGGGACATGACTCTCAGGGGTGTGGACTTCCCTGGTAATGTGGGACCGAAATCCTAGAATGAGCTGAGACTCAGCATCAAGGGATTGACAAAAACCCTAGAATGAGCTGAAACTCAGCATCAGGGAATTGAGAAAACCTCAATCAAAAGGGGGAAGACTAAAATGAGACAAATTGTCAATGGCTGAGAGATTCCAAACAAAGTCGAGAGGTTATCCTGTAGGTTATTCTTATGCATTAAGTAGATATCACCTTGTCATTCAAGATGTAATGGAGAGTCTGGAGAGAACTGCCTGAAAATGTAGAGCTGTGCTCCAGTAGCCATGTTTCTTGTTGATGATCGTATAATGATTTAGCTTTCACAATGTGACTGTGTGATTGTGAAAACCTTGTGTCTGATGCTCCTTTTATCTACCTTGTCAACAGTCAGGTAGAACATATGGAATATAAATAAATAATGGGGGAAGCAAATGTTAAAATAAATTTAGTTTGAAATGCTAGTGATCAATGAAAGGGAAGGGAAAGGGATATGGTATGTATAAACTCTTCTGTTTTTGTTTTATTTCTTTTTCTGAATAGATTCAAATATTCCAAGAAATAATCTTGATGATGAATATGCAACTATATGATGATATTGTGAATTACTGATTATGTATGTAGAATGAAATGATCAGAATAGGAATGTTTGTATTTGTTTGGTGTCTTTTTTTGGTATTTAAAAGCATAAATTAAAAAAATTTTTAAAAAGGGTGGTTGCTAAGCTGGATTAGGTGATGACATGTCTCTACCCATTTCAGTGGGTCTTGATAAGTTTCTGGAGTCCTGTAAAAGTAAAACATTTTGGAGAATAAAGGTAATTCAGTGAGAGCAGAGGATGCTGCAGCAACATGATGCAGAGACTCCATCTGCCAGTGCTTTGGAGATGAAGAAAGGAAATACCTCCCAGGGAGTTCTTGAAAGAGGAAGCCAGAGGAGAAAGCTAGCAGATGATGCTGTGCTCACCATATGCCCTCCTCACTTAGGGTAAAACCATGATGCTGTTCACCATGTGCCTTCTTGGATGAGAGAGAAATCCTCAACTTCATCAGCCTTCTTGAATGAAGGTATCTTTCCCTGGATGCCTTTGATTGGACATTTCTATAGACTTGTTTTAATTGGGACATTTTCTCAGCATTAGAAATGTAGACTAGCAACTCATTAAATTCCTCTTTCTAAAAGCCAAAAAAAAGGATTAAATGTTACCTAAGGACTTTCACCCTACCCTGAAGAGATGTAGTGCATTTCTGGTTGTGTGCAGGACATCTGAATATGTCCATTGAAACATACATCTGTTATTGGTTTTTATATTGATATCAGGAATGTTTAAAGGTGATGTGCATAGCTGCTAAGTAGAAAAGAGGTGGACTGAGATGGATGAGTTCTGCTCTCAAGTTAGCCAAGTTATTATGCTCTTCTATTTATCTTGTCAGGCAAGCACTGGCCTGGCTGCTGCTGCATGTGTATTTCATGGCTGGTTGATAAAACTGAAGGCTGGTGTATTAAATCATCAATCATTTGATTGAATCAACCTAGGAATGTTTCTCACAATGATATTATCCAATCCGTTGAAGGCTTTTAAAGAAGAAGAGAGACTCTTTCACTGCTTCTGTAGCTAGTGTTTCTCTCCTATGGATTTCATACAGGACCTTCAACAGAGCTTCCAGCTCCACAGACTGCCTCAAGATTTTGGACTCTTCCATTCCCACATTTGTATGTCACCTTTATAAATTTCATGTTTACATATATCTTCTGTTGATTCATGTCTTTAGTTAACTCTGACTAATACCCAGATAATTCATTGTGCAGGCTAAAATGTTGCAAGATATACCACTTGAATAGGGATGTGCACAAATGGATACATGTCCACATGAATACAACTGAACACACGTGTGCTCACAAGCATCCTCACGTTTGCACAAAGGTGTCCACACACATACACATGCACAGACACACATGCTTGTGAACACCTTTATTCCCCTTTCTCTAATCCTTCTCTACACTAAGCCATGGGAAAAATTTCCTTCTGCTACTTACTTGTTGGTCAATTTCCTACTCACTGCACTCATTAAGCTAGACATGAAATAGTCCTGGCTTGCATGATGTTGGCTGTCACTGATCTTCTCTTGGTCTCAATTTCTTAAGGGATATTTCTGTAGAATTTCATAAGTGTTCCCTTAGCTTCTCCTGTGCTAAGTGCACTCTGTGGATCCTAGATGGGTTATTCATAGATACAAAGTCAGAGAACTCTAAGACATGAGCCACAACTGGGCAGGAGGGATGGTGATATGCAGGGGATCCTGGATCCACGATTCACCTCTGCCTTGGAAAGTTACCAAATTGTTCATGGTTTCAGTTTCCTCATGTTAGAAGGAGATGATGTGACCCACTTTGCAAGGTTCTTGAAAGGTTGGATTAGGATAATATAAAATAATAGAGAGTGCAGAACATAATGACACATGTTAGAGTGACATCAGTCTATTAAAACTGTTCAGAGTAGTAATGTTAAGACTAAAGGAAGCAGAGGTCTGTGGGAACACAGAGACATACAATTCCCCACAACATAGGGGTGTTGATAAAAGGAGCAAGGAATACAGATAACCTGCCCTCTAGACTCATAGATCTGTGTCTTTGTCTCCTTAGATTGGCCCCCTTAACTGTTTTTTTTCCCCACAACATTTTAACAATGAAAATCTATATATTTACCTTTTCACAAACTGACCTTTCCTGTTTTGCTTTAGGCTGATTTTATGATGTGTTCCCATAGGAATGGTGTTTTATTGTTTTTGGACACATTCAGTCATCTCTTTGGTCAGAAAGTATCCCAGCCATCCATTTAACTAGAATGTCTGCCTTGTCAAACACAGTTCAAAGCACCGGGGGGAGATTCACAGCTGTCAAGCAATATAGATCTCTGGCACTGATAAGAAAAAATTATTTTAAGTTGAATGACATCTAATCTCAGAGATAGCTATCACTAGTAACTGGGTGGTGTGGTAGTCTATAAACCTTTTTTTCTCTTAACTGTGTACTATAACCCAATTTCTGAGTTACCATCAGTTTTAGGTGGGTCTTCTAAAACTCAGGAGCACTGCTTTGCTGTTGTCATATAGATGCTGTTTATCCTTCAATAAATCTGCCTGACCAGCCCTGGGCTCAGTGAGATGTAGTATGAACCTCACAGTTCAAGAAATGTGTCTTGATGGCCATGTAATATGGGCCAACACCAACATTTACTATGTGATCACCACATATAAGAGAAACCCATAGCCAGCCTCATGCTCAATGATGAGAAACTGAAAACCCCTCCTTTAAAGATTGGGAATGAGATAAAGATTCCTTCTGTTACCCCTATTATTCAACTTTTCCCTACAAGTTCTGTCTAAAGCAATCAGCCAAGAAAATGAAATAAATGTATCAAAAGCAGAAAAGAAGAAGTAATGCTTCATTATTGCAGATGACATAAGAAAATTATGTCAGCTTAAAGATGTCATGTGTCTTGGTCAGGTTCATGTGTCAACTTGGCCAAGTGATGGTACCTGTTTGTCAGTTGGGAAGTGCTGGCCTGTCTGTTGTGATGAGGACATGTCATAGAATTGAATCATGATCTCATCAGCTGCATCCACAGCTGATTCCCTTTGTAATCCGCCAAGGGGTATGCCTTCTGCAATGAATGATGCTTGATCTAATCACTGGAAGCCTTTTAAAGAGGATTCAGAAGAGACAGGCTCTCTTCCTGCTTTGGCAGGTGAGCCTCTGGAGTGGGTTTCTCCAGACCCTCTATTGGAATCATCGGCTTCACAGCCTGCCCTGCAGATTTTGAACTCTGCATTCCCACGGTTATGTGAGACACTTTTATAAGTTTTATGTTTGCAAGTGTTTCCTGTTGATTCTGTTTCTCTGGAAAACCCTAACTAATACATCATGCACCCCAGAAAAGCCATGTCATTTAATCCTCAATCAATATTGCAAGGTCAGATCATTTTTATTGTTTCCATGGAGATGTAACCCACCTAATTGTGGGTGGATTCTTTGATTAGATGGTGTTCTAGTTTGCTAACTGCCATAGTGTGATATACCAGAATTGGAATGGCTCTTAAAAGGGGGAATTTATTAAATTATAAGTTTTCAATTCTAAGGCCATGAAATTGTCCAAATTAAAGCAAATATCTCAAAATGTCCAAATTAAGACACCAAGAGCTTATCTTCACTCAAGAAAGGCTGATGAAGTTCAGGGATTCTCTGTCAACTGGAAATATACATTGCAAACATGGTGACACCTGCTAACTTTCTCTCCAGGTTTCTTCTTTCATGAAACTCTTCTAGGGAGTGTTTTCATTTTTTTTTTCTTTTTATGAGCCACTGGGGATTTATTATCATAAATAACTTTTTGGCTTTGACAATTTCTGAAGTACTCTAATCTGGTGAGATCAAATTGTTTGCTAAATGACGTTCACTCAAAAAGATGTTCCTGAGAAACAGAAAACTAGTGGGAATTAAAACATAAGATCAGCATCCCTACCATTTTATTTATACAGAATAGGAAAGTAACAATACAGATAACTTATCTTTTTTCAGAGGCAGTAAATAAAAATGTGTTTATATTAATAGCAATAGTGATGATCATATTTGCTATACCATTAAACATTTAAAAAGACAATTATTGAGGGTTTTTTTTGTGTCAGGTACTTTACTAAGGCTTTTTATGGCATCTAATCTTTACAATAAGCTGTTGGGGAAAGTACTATTATAATTATCATTATTTTACAGATGAAGAAACTGAGGTTAAAAAAGTATAAGTGATTTGTCCAAAATTCCAAAGATGGAACTGGCACTAGACCCCAGATCACTCTGACTTTTTACAAAGCCCATAAACTTAACCATTAGCTATATTTTCTTCAAAATAAGAATATCTTGCTAAAAGATGATGACTGAAGGAGGAGGTTAATGAATGTATCTAACTGCAAAATTGGGGAATTATCTTAATGGCTAAATACATTTAAAAAGACAAACAGTAAAAGATTCTGTAACTGATCATTAAAAAGGAATCGACCTTCTTTAACAGCTCTGATAAACTGGAAAATATTTTATATATTTCTTCAATTATATTGGTCTTGATTTAATACCTAATAATAGTTTCTAAGCAATTCACTTGCTTTTTTTTTTTTTTTTTGCTTGCCTGGGCAGGCACCAGGAATCAAACCCAGGTCTACAGCATGGCAAGCAAGAACTCTGCCTGCTGAGCCCCCGTGCCCACCCTCACTTGCATTTTCATCTTGGGTTCTTAGATTGGACTTGAAGCAGGAAAATACTATTAAGTATTTGCTTTTAAGAATTTTACAATCTCAAGTACTTCTGAGAGCTTCAATTGCCAGTACCATCATCTGGGGCTTCAGATCTTTGACGACTGGCATCTTCCAGGGAATTAGAAGCTTGTTTCACACTTTTTTTCTTGAAGCTGTTTATTGATGTATGAGTTTAAAGAAGGAAACAGGCCAACCCATTTTATCCTTGTGTTGGGTATTTGCTCTGATTATCTTTGACATATATATGTTTTCATATGGAAAACATTTGGAAAATTTCCAGGCTAAAACAGACTGCTGCCTGGCATGTTTAGGTGCAGAGGGAATAATTCATAGTATGGTGTTTTTATTCAATTCCTACATATTTGTAAGCAAGAATTTCCACATCACCATAGTACTTTCTCTGAAAAGTTGTAATCAATATTGTGCCAGAAAATATGTAGGTGTAGATTAATGTGATTATCTATGAATGAATTTCTTCTGATAACCATGGGAGAAACTGATATCAAAGTGGCTCAATGCCTGGAATGACCCAAATTTGGCTCTGAGAATACTATCCTTGCTGCTGCACTTGGACTGGACCCGTTCATCTGCATTGCCTGTTGCATGATGGGGATAATTGATGAGACCAGGGATGGGCTGTTCACCATGTGCTATAACAGCAGGACTGGTGTAGAATGGATATTTCTTTGCAGAAATGGCTGCTGCAGTTATATGTGATGAGGAACTGTCTTCTGTTGAAGCAACACCACTGTCTTTCTTTTCTTCTTCCTCTTCCTCACACTGAACCCCTTTGTCTTCTGTCTGTTTATGGGGGCTGGTTGCAGGAGGAGGAGAAAGAGGAGGTGGTGGGGATGGTAAATCTTCAAGTTCATCATGCACCTCCTTCACTTTTACAATGGCATCTCGTAAGAGGTCAATGGCATGAGGTAGAGTTGGCAGTGTGAACTGAAAGCATTCCTCCTTCAGTGGCTCCCGCGGCCGCCCGGCGCTCCGGTGTCCCGCTCCCAGGCTGCCTGGCCCGCTCTTTCCTGCCGCCGCCGCCGCCGCCTGTCTGGCGCTCCAGTTCTGTGGGAACCGGTCTCCGGCCTCCGCAGCGGCGAGTCCCCGCCCCCCCAGGCAGCACCGGCGGTGCCGGGAGAGGGGGAGGAGGCTGGGCCGGGGCCGCCGAGGCCGCGCCCGGGTGTCTGGCCCTACGGTGCGCGATATGGACCCGTGGTCTCTTCTCGGCGGGGACCAGGCTGTTTTCATTCTTGATCTCCAAATGTCTCTGGCTGGTGGGCTGTATGGCTCTGGCTGTTGAGTGTTCTGCCATCATTGTTCATCTTTTTTTCAAAATATATCCTCTTTTAAAGTGTTCCAGTAAGGTAATCAAAAGCCAGTTGGGATGGATGGAGTCACAGCTCCATCTAATCAAAGCTAATACCCACAAGTGAGTGAGTCACATCTCCATGTAGACAATCTAATCAAATTTCCAACCTATAGTGCTGAATAGGGATTAGAAGAAAGGGTTGCTCCCACAAGATTGGATTAAGCCTTGGCTTTTCTGGGGTGCATAATCCTTTCAGACCAGAATAGATGGTTTCCATGGAGATGCATCTCTACCTATTCAAAAGGTCTGTTGCTTACTGGAGCCCTTTAAAAGGGAACAATTTAGGAAAAATCTTCATAGCCGAAAGATTCAAAACAGCTGGACAACGTTGGAGAAGCAGAAGGAAAACACCTCCAGGGAAGCTTCATGAAAGGAGGAGAGAAAACTATCAGACATTGCAATGTGCCTTCCCAACTGAAAGAGAGACCCCAAACATCATCAGCACTTTCTTTCAAGTTAAGGTATGTTTCTCTGGATGCCTTAGTTTGGACATTTCTGCAGCCTTAGAAATATAAATACACAACTTAATCAATTTCCATTTTAAAGGCTTTCCATTTCTGGTATATTGCATTCCAGAATCTCTGAAAAACTAAACCACTATATTTCAAAATCCTGAGAAGTCTAAAGTAAAGCTTCTTGGACTAATTAACAAATTCAGCAAAGTGGTAGAGTACAAGGTTAATGTGAAAAATCAGTAATGTTTCTAGGCACAAGTAATAACATAACTGAAGAAACAATTAGGGAAAAAATTCATTCAAAATAGCAGCTGAAAGAATCAAGTATCTAGGAATAAACTTTGTCAGGGATATAAAGGACCTGCACACAGAAAACCACAAAACATTGCTGAAATAAATCAAAGAAGATCTAAATGGGTGGAAAACCATTCTGTGCTCATGGATGGGAATGGTAAATGTGGTTAAGATGTCAATTCATCCCTAACTGATCTACAGATTAAAAATAATACCCATCAAATTTCCAACAACCTACTATGAAGACTTAGAAAATCTTAACTATCAACTTTATTTGGAAGAGAAAAATACCTCAAATATCTAACAATATCCTAAAAAAGAAAAATGAAGTGGGAGGCCTAATGCTTTCTTGATATTATAACTAATTATATAAGCCACAGTGATCAAACCAGTATGGTACAGGCACAAAGAAAGATGTATTGACCAATGGAATTGAATGAAGAGTTCAAAGATACAGGCACAAAGAAAGATGTATTGACCAATGGAATTGAATGAAGAGTTCAAAGATAGACCACCAAATCTATAGTAAAATTGATCTTCAACACATGGACCCCACATCCACTGAACAGGGACAGTATAGTCCTTTAAATAAATGAGGCTGGTTATCAATAGCACAAAGAATAAAAGAGAATCCTTACCTTGCACCCTATTCAAAAAATTAAATCAAAGAGGATCAAAGACCTAAATATAAAAGCAATTACCACAAAAATCCTAGAAAAAATATGGGAAAACATCTTCAAAACCTAGTAATCGGAGGTAGCTTCTTAAACTTTACAACCAAAGCACAAGCAATTAAAGCAAATAGATTAATGAGAACTTCTCAAAATCAAAAGCTTCTCTGCTTCAAATTACTTTGCAGTAAAGGTGAAGGAGCAGCCAAGTGAATGGGTGAAAATATTTGGACACCACATATTGGATAAATGTTTGATTTCATGAATACACAAAGAAATCATGATTCAACAACAAAAGAACAACAAAATAATAAAATGGGTAAGATATGAATAGACATTTTTCTGAAAAGCTTATACAAATGACTAAAAAGCACATAATGAAGAAATGCTCATCTTCATTAGCCCTATAAGAAAAATATAAATCAAGGCTGCAATGAGGTATTGCCTCACATCTATAAGAATGACTGCTATTAAACAAAGAGGAAACTACAAATGTTAGAGAGGATGTGGAGAAATCAGAACAAGCTTACACTGCTGGTGGGAATTTATAATGGCACAGCCACTGTGGAGGACAGTTTTCTGGTTGCTTAGAAAAATAAATATTAAGTTGCCCTTTTACCCAACAATATCCCTACTTGATATATACCCAGAAGAGCTGAAAACAGTGACACATTTGTGCACTATTTTGGTTTGCTAAAACTTTCAGAATTAAAAATGCCAGAAATGAAATAGCTTTTAAAAGGAAATTTATTTAATTGCAAATTTACTGCTCTATGGCCTTAAAAAGTCCCAACCAAGACATCCAGAGTAAGATACCTTGGCTCAATAAAAGCAGATGTATCTGGAATACCTCTGTAAACTCAGGTCTGCCATTCTTTGGGCTTCTGGTTTCAAACAGCTTATGTGGGAACATTTTCTTCTACATCTCCAAATGTCTGTGTCTCATGCTGGCTCTGGCTGCTCTGAAGATTTTTCAAAAATGGTTCCCTCTTAAAGGGCTCCAGTAAGTGAGCTCACCTTGAGTGGGTGAAGACAGATCTCCATGTAAACAATCTAACCAAAATGTGCCACCCACAATTGGATGGGTCACATTTCCAAGTAAAGAATAAAATGATCTCACTCACAATATTGAATAAGGATTAAAGAACAAGGCTTTTCTGTGGTACACCACAGATTCAAACTATAGCATACACAATGTGCATAGTAGCATTATTTTTTTTATTAATTAAAAAAATTAACTAACACAACATTAGAAATCAATCCATTCTACATATGCAATCAGTAATTCTTAATATCATCACATAGGTGTATGGTCATCATTTCTCAGTACATATGCATCGATTTAGAGAAAGAAATAGCACGACAACAGAAAAAGAAATAAAGTGATAACACAGAGAAAACACAAATAAAAATAAAACGTACAAAAATATATAAGAGAAAAAAAAAACTATAGATCAGATGCAGCTTCATTCAGCGTTCCAACATAATTACATTACAGTTAGGCAGTATTGTGCTGACCATTTTTTTTTTTTTTAGACATCATACCATTCTACATATGCAATCAATAATTCTTAACATCATCACATAGATGCATGATCACCGTTTCTTAGTACATTTGCATCGGTTTAGAAGAACTAGCAGTATAACAGAAAAAAATATAGAATGTTAATATAGAGAAAAAAAATAAAAGTAATAATAATAAGAACAAAACAAACAAAACAAAACAAAACAAGAACCTATCGCTCGGATACAGCTTCGTTCAGTATTTTAACATGATTACTTTACAATTAGGTATTATTGTGATGTCCATTTTTGAGTTTTTGTATCTAGTCCTATTGCACCGTCTGTATTCCATCAGCTCCAACTACCCATTATCTTACCCTGTTTCTAACTCCTGCTGAACTCTGTTACCAATGACATATTCCAAGTTTATTCTCGAGTGTCGATTCACATCATTGGGACCATACAGTATTTGTCTTTTAGTTTTTGGCTAGACTCACTCAGCATAATGTTCTCTAGGTCCATCCATGTTATTACATGCTTCATAAGTTTATCCTGCCTTAAAGCTGCATAATATTCCATCGTATGTATATACCACAGTTTGTTTAGCCACTTGTCTGTTGATGGACATTTTGGCTGTTTCCATCTCTTTGCAATTGTAAATAACGCTGCTATAAACATTGGTGTGCAAATTTCTGTTTGAGTTTTTGCCCTTAATTCCTTTGAGTAGATTCCCAGCAATGGTATTGCAGGGTCATATGGCAATTCTATATTCAGCTTTTTGAGGAACCACCAAACTGTTTTCCACAGTGGTTGCACCATTTGGCATTCCCACCAACAGTGGATAAGTGTGCCTCTTTCACCGCATCCTCTCCAGCACTTGTCATTTTCTGTTTTGTTGATAATGGCCATTCTGGTGGGTGTGAGATGATATCTCATTGTGGTTTTGATTTGCATTTCTCTAATGGCCAGGGACATTGAGCATCTCTTCATGTGTCTTTTGGCCATTTGTATTTCCTCCTCTGAGAGATGTCTATTCAAGTCTTTTTCCCATTTTGTAATTGGGTTGGCTATCTTTTTGTTGTTGAGTTGAACAATCTCATTATAAATTCTGGATACTAGACCTTTATCTGATATGTCGTTTCCAAATATTGATTCCCATTGTGTAGGCTGTCTTTCTACTTTCTTGATGAAGTTCTTTGATGCACAAAAGTGTTTAATTTTGAGGAGTTCCATTTATTTATTTCCTTCTTCAGTGCTCTTGCTTTAGGTGTAAGGTCCATAAAACCACCTCCAATTGTAAGATCCATAAGATATCTCCCGACATTTTCCTCTAACTGTTCTATGGTCTTAGACCTAATGTTTAGATCTTTGATCCATTTTGAGTTAACTTTTGTGTAGGGTGTGAGATATGGGTCTTCTTTCATTCTTTTGCATATGGATATCCAGTTCTCTAGGCACCATTTATTGAAGAGACTGTTCTGTCCCAGGTGAGTTGGCTTGACTGCCTTATCAAAGATCAAATGTCCATAGATGAGAGGGTCTATATCTGAGCACTCTATTCGATTCCATTGGTTGATATATCTATCTTTATGCCAATACCATGCTGTTTTGACCACTGTGGCTTCATAATATGCCTTAAAGTCAGGCAGTGCAAGACCTCCAGCTTCGTTTTTTTTCCTCAAGATGTTTTTAGCAATTCGGGGCACCCTGCCCTTCCAGATAAATTTGCTTATTGGTTCTTCTATTTCTGAAAAATAAGTTGTTGGGATTTTGATTGGTATTGCATTGAATCTGTAAATCAATTTAGGTAGGATTGACATCTTAACTATATTTAGTCTTCCAATCCATGAACACGGTATGCCCTTCCATCTATTTAGGTCTTCTGTGATTTCTTTTAGCAGTTTTTTGTAGTGTTCTTTATATAGGTTTTTTGTCTCTTTAGTTAAATTTATTCCTAGGTATTTTATTCTTTTAGTTGCAATTGTAAATGGGATTCGTTTCTTGATTTCCCCCTCCGCTTGTTCATTGCTAGTGTATAGAAATGCTACAGATTTTTTTTTATTAATTAAAAAAAGAATTAACAAAACAATTAGAAATCATTCCAATCTACATGTACAATCAGTAATTCTTGATAACATCACATAGTTGCATATTCATCATTTCTTAGTACATTTGCATCGATTTAGAAAAAGAAATAAAAAGACAACGGAATAAGAATTAAAACAATAAGAGAAAGAAAAAAAACAAAAAAAACAAAACAAAAAACCTATACCTCACATGCAGCTTCATTCAGTGTTTTAACATAATTGCATTACAATTGGGTAGTATTGTGCTGTCCATTTCTGAGTTTTTATATCCAGTCCCGTTGTACAGTCTGTATCCCTTCATCTCCAATTATCCCTTCTCTCTCTTTTTTTTTTTTTAATTAACGGAAAAAAAGAAATTAACCCAACATTTAGAGATCATACCATTCTACACATGCAATCATTAATTCTTAACATCATCACATAGATGCATGATCATCATTTCTTAGTACATTTGCATTGGTTTAGAAGAACTAGCAACATAACCGAAAAAGATATAGAATGTTAATATAGAGAAAAAAATAAAAGTAGTAATAGTAAAATCAAAACAAAACAACACAAAACAAAACAAAAACCTATAGCTCAGATGCAGCTTCATTCAGTGTTTTAACATGATTACTTTACAATTAGGTATTATTGTGCTGTCCACTTTTGAGTTTTTGTATCTAGTCCTGTTGCACAGTCTGTATCCCTTCAGCTTCCATTACCCATTGTCTTACCCTGTTTCTAACTCCTGCTGAACTCTGTTACCAATGACATATTTCAAGTTTATTCTCGAATGTCCGTTCACATCAGTGGGACCATACAGTATTTGTCCTTTAGTTTTTGGCTGGATTCACTCAGCATAATATTCTCTAGGTCCATCCATGTTATTACATGGTTCATAAGTTTATCTTGTCTTAAAGCTGCATAGTATTCTATCGTATGTATATACCACAGTTTGTTTAGCCACTCTTCTGTTGATGGAGATTTTGGCTGTTTCCATCTCTTTGTGCTACAGATTTTTGAATGTTGATCTTGTAACCTGCTACTTTGCTGTACTCATTTATTAGCTCTAGTAGTTTTGTTGTGGATTTCTCTGGGTTTTTGATGTATAGTATCATATCGTCTGCAAACAGTGATAGTTTTACTTCTTCCTTTCCAATTTTGATGCCTTGTATTTCTTTTTCTTGTCTAATTGCTCTGGCTAGAACCTCCAACACAATGTTGAATAATAGTGGTGATAGTGGACATCCTTGTCTTGTTCCTGATCTTAGGGGGAACGTTTTCAATTTTTCCCCATTAAGGATATTAGCTGTGGGTTTTTCATATATTCCCTCTATCATTTTAAGGAAGTTCCCTTGTATTCCTATCCTTTGAAGTGTTTTCAACAGGAAAGGATGTTGAATCTTGTCAAATGCCTTCTCTGTATCAATTGAGATGATCATGTGATTTTTCTGCTTTGATTTGTTGATATGGTGTATTACATTAATTGATTTTCTTATGTTGAACCATCCTTGCATACCTGGGATGAATCCTACTTGGTCATGATGAATAATTCTTTTAATGTGTTGTTGGATACGATTTGCTAGAATTTTATTGAGGATTTTTGCTTCTGTATTCATTAGAGAGATCGGCCTGTAGTTTTCTTTTCTTGTAATATCTTTGCCTGGTTTTGGTATGAGGGTAATGTTGGCGTCATAGAATGAATTAGGTAGTTTTTCCTCCACTTCGATTTTTTTGAAGAGTTTGAGGAGAGTTGGTACTAATTCTTTCTGGAATGTTTGATAGAATTCACATGTGAAGCCGTCTGGTCCTGGACTTTTCTTTTTAGGAAGCTTTTGAATGACTGCTTCAATTTCTTTACTTGTGATTGGTTTGTTGAGGTCATCTATGTCTTCTTGAGTCAAAGTTGGTTGTTCATGTCTTTCCAGGAACCCGTCCATTTCCTCTAAATTGTTGTATTTATTAGCGTAAAGTTGTTCATAGTATCCTGTTATTACCTCCTTTATTTCTGTGAGGTCAGTAGTTATGTCTCCTCTTCCATTTCTGATCTTATTTATTTGCATCCTCTCTCTTCTTCTTTTTGTCAATCTTGCTAAGGGCCCATCAATCTTATTGATTTTCTCATAGAACCAACTTCTGGCCTTATTGATTTTCTCTATTGTTTTCATGTTTTCAATTTCATTTATTTCTGCTCTAATCTTTGTTATTTCTTTCCTTTTGCTTGCTTTGGGGTTAGCTTGTTGTTCTTTCTCCAGTTCTTCCAAATGGATAGTTAATTCCTGAATTTTTGCCTTTTCTTCTTTTCTGATATAGGCATTTAGAGCAATAAATTTCCCTCTTAGCACTGCCTTTGCTGCGTCCCATAAGTTTTGATATGTTGTGTTTTCATTTTCATTCACCTCGAGGTATTTGCTAATTTCTCTAGCAATTTCTTCTTTGACCCAGTCGTTGTTTAGGAGTGTGTTGTTGAGCCTCCACGTATTTGTGAATTTTCTGGCACTCTGCCTATTATTGATTTCCAACATCATTCCTTTATGGTCCGAGAAAGTGTTGTGTAAGATTTCAATCTTTTTAAATTTGTTAAGACTTGCTTTGTGACCCAGCATATGGTCTATCTTTGAGGATGATCCATGAGCACTTGAGAAAAAGGTGTATCCTGCTGTTGTGGGATGTAATGTCCTATAAATGTCTATTAAGTCTAGTTCATTTATAGTAATATTCAGATTCTCTATTTCTTTGTTGATCCTCTGTCTAGATGTTCTGTCCATTGATGAGAGTGGTGAGTTGAAGTCTCCAACTATTATGGTATATGAGTCTATTTCCCTTTTCAGTGTTTGCAGTATATTCCTCACGTATTTTCGGGCATTCTGATTTGGTGCGTAAATATTTATGATTGTTATGTCTTCTTGTTTAATTGTTCCTTTTATTAATATATAGTGTCCTTCTTTGTCTCTTTTAACTGTTTTACATTTGAAGTCTAATTTGTTGGATATTAGTATAGCCACTCCTGCTCTTTTCTGGTTGTTATTTGCATGAAATATCTTTTCCCAACCTTTCACTTTCAACCTATGTTTATCTTTGGGTCTAAGATGTGTTTCCTGTAGACAGCATATAGAAGGATCCTGTTTTTTAATCCATTCTGCCAATCTATGTCTTTTGATTGGGGAATTCAGTCCATTGACATTTAGTGTTATTACTGTTTGGATAATATTTTCCTCTAACATTTTGCCTTTTGTATTATATATATCATATCTGATTTTCCTTCTTTCTACACTCTTTTCCATATCTCTCTCTTCTGTCTTTTTGTGTCTGACTGTAGTGCTCCCTTTAGTATTTCTTGCAGAGCTGGTCTCTTGGTCACAAATTCTTTCAGTGACTTTTTGCCTGAGAATGTTTTAATTTCTCCCTCATTTTTGAAGGATAATTTTGCTGGATATAGGAGTCTTGGTTGGCAGTTTTTCTCTTTTAGTATTTTAAATATATCATCCCACTGTCTTCTAGCTTCCATGGTTTCTGCTGAGAAATCTACACAAAGTCTTATTGGGTTTCCCTTGTATGTAATGGATTGTTTTTCTCTTGCTGCTTTCAAGATCTTCTCTTTCTCTTTGACCTCTGACATTCTAACTAGTAAGTGTCTTGGAGAACGCCTATTTGGGTCTAATCTCTTTGGGGTGCACTGCACTTCTTGGATCTGTAATTTTAGGTCTTTCATAAGAGTTGGGAAATTTTCAGTGATAATTTCTTCCATTAGTTTTTCTCCTCCTTTTCCCTTCTCTTCTCCTTCTGGGACACCCACAACACGTATATTTGTGCGGTTCATATTGTCCTTGAGTTCCCTGATACCCTGTTCAAATTTTTCCATTCTTTTCCCTATAGTTTCTGTTTCTTTTTGGAATTCAGATGTTCCATCCTCCAATTCACTAATTCTATCTTCTGTCTCTTTAAATCTATCATTGTAGCTATCCATTATTTTTTCTATGTTTGCTACTTTATCCATCACTTCCATAAGTTCTGCGATTTGTTTTTTCAGTTTTTCTATTTCTTCTTTATGTTCAGCCCATGTCCTCTTCATGTCCTCCCTCAATTTATCGATTTCATTTTTGAAGAGGTTTTCCATTTCTGTTCGTATATTCAGCATTAGTTGTCTCAGCTCTTGTGTCTCATTTGAGCTATTGGTTTGTTCCTTTGACTGAGCCATATTCTCAATCTTTTGAGCGTGGACAGTTATCTTCTGCTGCTGGCGTCTGGGCATTTATTCAGATTTCTCTTGGTGTTGGACCCAGCAAGGTTGTAATATTTTTCTGTGAAATCTCTGGGGTCTGTTTTTCTTATCTTGCCCAGTATGTGGTGCACGTGGCACACGTTTGTCTCAAGTGTTTGGAATGGGTCTCCCCCAGTCACCGATCTCCGTGGCCTGGGGATTTCAGATCCAATTCTCTCCGTTGGTTCAGGGGCCGCGCGTAGTGGGGGCGTCAGCTGCCGCGGCTTGAGGGGACCCTGTGGCTGGTTGCGGGCCGCAGCGGGCCTGGGGGATTCCCCACCGGACCAGGAAGCCTCCCGTTGGGGGGGGCTACCACTGCTTGGATAGCCCTCCTATCCGAGACTCGTATCCGCGGACTCGAAGCAGAGACTCGAAGCCGCCCACAAAAGAGGGGTGCCGCCTGCCTCGGCTTGGGAAACTTGCTTCTCCAATACTCTCAGCTGGCCCAGAAAGGAGGGAGGGAGTAGCTTGGACCACCGCAGCTGCCGCTGATCAGGAAATCACGCGCTGCTCGGGGGTCTCACCGCAGCCGAGTCTCGCAGTCAGTCTAGCCAGCCCAGACTTTGGATAGCCCTCTGATCTGAGATTCGTAGCCGCGGACTCAAAGCTGAGACTCGAAGCCGCCCGCAGAAGAAGGGCGCCGCCTGCCTCGGCTTGGGAAACTTGCTTCTCCGATACTCTCAGCCGGCCCGGGAAGGAGGGAGGGATTAGTCGGACCACCGCAGCTGCGGCTGCTCGGCAAATCACGCGCTGCTCGGGGGTCTCGCCGCAGCCAAGAGTCGCAGTCAGACTTGCCAGCCCAGACTTTGTATAGCCCTCTGATCCGAGACTCGTAGCTGCGGACTTGAAGCCGAGACTCGAAGTCGCCCGCAAAAGTGTGGCGCCGGCCGCCTTGGCTGGGAAGCTTGTCTCTCCGCGTCCCTCAGCCAGCCCGGGAAGGAGGGAGGGATTAGCTCGGACCACCGCAGCTGCAGCTGCTCGAGAAATTGCCCGCCGCTCGGGGATCTCACTCACCGCAGCCGAGTTTCGCAGTCAGACTAACCAACCCAGACTGGGTTACGCTGTGTGTCCATTCCCTGCTGTAGCCCCGGGAGCTGTTCTGTACTGTTTCTGTTCACCTATTAGTTGATTTGAAGTCGGAGGAACTAAGACGCATGTACCTTACTAAGACGCCATCTTGGATCTGGTTTTTGGTTTTTTTGCCTTAAATCATATGCAAATAATAATGTTTTACCTAAAATTTAGGGTATATGCACGTGATCTTCTCTGTTTTGCTCTAATAACCCAGGCTTATTCAAAATCTTAGTAATTAATTTCAGTCTGGCTCCAGTTAAAATGTCAATGTAGGCAAGCAATGTCTCTCCCACACACCTGCAATCCCTGGCAGGATGCTGGAGCGGATGCTCCGAGGACCGTGCTCTGCCCTTGCTCCAGCTCTCCTTTCTCCCGGGAAACTATAGTCCAGGCTGAGCCTCCGGCTTTACAGGCACCCAAGCCCCGCCTCCCCTTCTCTAGTTGGTGAATTCGGCAGCCGTGGCTCCTCCCCTTGCTGTTCCTACTGCTACCGGGGATGGAGACGGCGGGAAGCTGCAGCCCAGTACCTTCCCGCTCCCTGCACTTCTGCAGCTGCTCCGTCCCCTGCGGGACCACTCTACCCACACCCAGTGGCCTCACACCTGGAGCTGCTTCCCGCCCCGCCCGGGCGTCTTCGTGGAGAGCCATGGCTCAGCCTATATCGCCCCGACCCGGGTCCAGCTGCTAGGGGTGCTTGGGGACTGGCTGCTCCCTCAACTACCCCGAGGCTCCCACTCCGCTCACACATACCCCCACCTCCCATAGTAGCATTATTAATAGTTGTCAAGAGATAGAAACAATCCAAATGCTCACCATCAGAAAAGTGGATAAACAAAGTGTTCCAGACCAAAAGGGGGAAAAGAAATGTAACAAAATAAAGTATCAGTGGCTAAGAGGTTTCAAATGGAGTTGCCAGGCTATTCGTGAGGCAACTCTTATATAAGCTTCAGATAAACATTACTAATTATTATGGTTTGCCAACCCCCAACAGTGCTGGTTTGAAAGGATTATGTGCCCTACAAAGGACAAGTTTTAATCCTGATCCATCTTGTATAAGCAGCCATTTCTTTTAATCCCTATTCAGTACTGTAGATTGGAAACTTGATTAGATTCTCTCTATGGAGATGTGATTCACCCAATTGTGGGTATTAAGCTTTGAATAGAGGGAGATGTGACACCACCCATTCCAGATGGATCTTGGTTAGTTTACTGGAATCCTTTAAAAGAGGAAACATCTTTTGGAAAGAGCAGCATAGCCATGAGAACCACAAGAGTGCATGGAGCCAGAGACCTTTGGAGATGAAGATGGAAAATTCCCCTGAGGGAGCTTCATGAAACAGGAAGTCTGGAGAGAAATCTAGCAGATTTTGTCATATTCACCATTTGCCTTTCCAGTTGAGAGAAACCATGAACTTCATCAGCCTTTCTTGAGTGAAGGTAGCCTCTTACTGGTTCCTTAACTTGGGAATTTTTATAGAATTGCTTTATTCAGGACAATTTCCTGGCATTAGAACTGTACACTTAGAACTTAATGAATTTCCCCTTTTAAAATCTGTTCTGTTTTTTGTAAATTGTATTCTGACAGATATCAAACCAGAACACCAGCTCACACCATTCCTATTAACCCTGAAGAACACATAGGGCTCAATCTGAGATCCTGTAAAAGTTTCACATGCCAAAATTATTTTCCAAAAACCTCAAACCTGGATGTTTGCTAGGCCAGATAGTTCTTGAAACCCAGAGGGGCCAACCTCTCCAAGAACATCAATAAATTCCACCCCCTGATTTTTGAAATCTATTTCTGACATGAAAAAGTTAGAAATAGCAGAGGCCAAATACCCCTAAAAATTGAAAGAAGGATCACAGGAGAAGGAGGAGGTATAACAGAGAATACAGGATTTAGCAAATGAATATGAATGCCAAATCATTGTATTGATATTTATTTAATCTCCATTGTCTTGGGGCAGCTAGGACAAATCTGAAACCATGGAACTCTAACCCATACCAAACTTTGAAATTTGTCAGTACTTGTTACAATATACAAAGAAATGTATTGCTTTTTAATATATATTACATTTCAGAAAAAAACCTAAGCATTTCCCCAGATTGAAAGGACCCAGTAAATGTCCAGACTATCAAATGAAGAATAAGAAAAAAACCATTTATGCTAAGATGTAAGATTGTGAAATTTCAGATGATGAATTTCAGCAAGATCTAGCACATGATCCAGGAACACTTCTTGCTCAGAAAGTAGAAGAGAAATGAAACAAAATAAAGTTTCAGTCACTGATAATTTTCAAATAAAATAGCATCAATATCATTCTTTACCACTTAGTCTGATTTACCCTAGTCCTCACAGATCTCCTTCGTTGATATCTATAATTGATATCTGATTTGTTTTTCAGCAATGCAAACAGTTGCTGGATAGAGTAATACTGACTTTCAGAGTTGCAGAATTTAGCTTTAAATCTCAAGTGTCACACAGATGCCCAAAGTTCCAGGTAACAAACAGGTTATACAAAAAAAGCTCAGCATCTCAGAATTTAAAAACAATAGTAACAGCTAAGGAATAGATGTAACTGCTGTAAAAGGTTATAAACTGGGAATCTTTACAATAAGCTTTCTAGTGATAACCCATGCTAACAAATTCACTTGTCAGTGTTCACACATAATTGGTAGTCCATATTAGAAATGCATTGTAATATCTGTCTTTTCATTTCTGGTTATTTCACTCAACATTCTATCCTCAAGTTTCATACACTTAATTGTATGCCTCACAACTTCATTCATTCTTGCAGTCCATAATTATTCCATTGTCTGTATATACAAGTTTGTCCTTCTGTTCATCAGTTGATGTAATCCTAGGCAAAGTCCATCAATTGAAAATCGTGAATACTGCCACCATGAACACCAGTGTGCAAATTTCCACTCATATCACTGCTTTCAGTTCTTCCAAGTATATATCCAATACTGGGGTTGCAGGATCATATGGCAATCCTATATTTAGCCTTCAGTAGAACCAACAAACTGTCCTCCAGAGGGGCTGTACCATTCTATTTCCCTACCAATAGTGATTTGGTACATCTTTCTACATTTTTTCCACACTTTTTTTGTTTTCCTTTAAACAAAGCAGTTTTAATTGACACCATAGTAACTTTCCTAAGTGAACAATCAATGGCTCTTAGCATAATCATAGTTTTGCAGTTGTCCCTGAAATCTACATAAGGACATTTCCATTTCTTCCTCAAAGAAATAATATGAGGAAATAAGTGAAGAAAAACAAATAAATAAATAAATAAATAAACAAACAAATAAAGTGAAACAGAGAAGAAACAGCAATGTTTATAATTTCATACCCTTCCTTATGTCCCCCCTCTTATTGACATTTAACTTGGTTTATTGCCTTTGTTACATTTAATGGAAGCATATTGCAATGTTACCATTAGCGATAAGCTGTAGTTTGATTTAATTGTATTTTTCCATATACCATTTCATTTGCAACTCCTTGCACTGTTGACATTTGTTCTCCCTCATGTAAAGACATTCTTTTATTAGTACATTTAAACACAATTTGTGCTAACTTATAACTGTTATGTAACCCCCAAAGCCATGTTCTTTCCATAATCCAATTTTATGAGGGCAGTTATGGATGTGACCTTTTGATTAAATTATTTCCATGGAGATGTGACACATGCAATTGTAGGTGTGACATTTTGATTAGATGGAGATGTGACTCTACCTGTTTAAGGTGAGGCTTAATTATTTTACTGGAGTGCTTTAGGAGAAACACTTTGGAGTTGATTCAGAAGCAACATAGATGTAGATGTTTGGAGATTGAGGTAGAAATAGATTAAATGCTAAGGAAGAACTCACAGAGATAACCATAACCTGAAGAGAAGAAGTCTCTGGCTCCAGAAGATACTAAGAGATGAAACTCAGAATTTTGCCCAAGAATAGCTAAATGTGGAAGCTCAGCACTTAGAGAGGAAGACACTGTAACCAGAAGCTGGAAGCAAAGGAACCAGGAACAAGAACCATTAGACACCAGCAATGTTACTTCAAAGCTGACAGGGTTGCTCTGGATACCATCAGCCTTCATTTAATCAAGGTCTCTTTCTCTGGATGCCTTGTTCCAGACATTTTTATTGCTTTAGAACTGTAAACTTATAACTTAATAAATTCCCTTTATAAAAGATAATCCATTTCTGGCTTATGGCATTCCAGCAGCATCAGTAAACCAAAGCACCATCATTGTCCATGCTAGGTTTCCCTGCTGTATGCAATTGCCAGGATTTATTTTCTATCTTTCCTACTGGTGCTATACACAACATTAGCTTCCTCTTTCAACCATACTCACACTCAGCTTAGTTCAGTGTACTTATACTATAGTGCTACCATAGGATAGTATTGTGCTATCCATTCCTGAATCTTTACAATCAATCCTGTTGAATATTCTGTACTCCTTCAGCATCAGATGCCCAATATCTACCCTCTGCATCTCTTTTGGTAATCTATTAGATCTACTTTAACTCTCTTTACTCAATAATCTTAGTTCAAATTAGTGAGACCGTATAGCATTTGTCCTTTTGCTTCTGGTTAATTTCAAGCAGCAAAATGTTCTCAGAGCTCATCCACACTATTGCATGTATCATGGCTTTATTCTGATATATCATATCTCATTTTTCTCTGCTTTTATGATTACTAATAGTCTTCATTTATACACTTTTCTCCAAACCTCTCTCTCATATATTTCCTGTCTGTCTGTACTGCTCTTTTTGGTATTTCTTATAGATCATATCTCTTGATTGCTAACTCTCTCAGTTCCATTTCTCTGAAAATATTTTAAAATATCCCCTGTTTTTGAAGGATACTTTTGCCTCACATAGAATTCTTGGTTGGCAGTTTTTTTCTTTCCCTATTTAAATATATCATACCACTGCCTTCTTAAATACATGGTTTCTGGTGAGAAATTCACATATAGTTTTCTCAGACTTCCATTGTTTTTTATTCACTTTGTCTTTGATATTTTACAATCAGATTAGAGGAGTCTTTGAATAGATCTATTTGTATCTGTTCGGGGTACACTGTTTTCTTGGATCTTTAATTTTATGTCTTTCATAAGAGATGGGCAATTTTCAGTGATTGTTTCCTTGATTATTCTTACTGAAACATTTCCCTCCTCTTCTCCTTCTGGGATACCGATAAAATGTACATTCATGTGCTTCATGTGTTTCATGTTGTCATTCAATTCCCCAAGGCCCTGCTGATATTTTCCATTCTTTTCCCTATTTGTTCTTTTCTGTGTAGGATGTCAGATGTCCTGTCCTCTAGTTCACTAATCCTTTCTTCCTCCTCATCAAATCTGCTCTTGTAAGTCATCATTGTGTTTTTCATCTCTTCTATTGTGCCTTTCATTCCCATAAATTTCGTTCTTTGGCATTCAGTTCAATTTTTATAGACCTGTGCTTAACTGCTTAAATTTTTCAGCTCTTGTTTTTCTGGTTCTTTTCCTGCCTATGTGGAAACTTTTTGAGGAGGGTCTCCAAAGATATGATTGATCCCAATCAGATTTTCCCAAACAAGGTAGTCCAAGGTCCCAAGTGGTGAAAGTAATCAATATCAAGTTCCCCTTAGAATGAGACCAGGTGTGTTCTGTGACTTTCATTTTGAACCTGTAGACCTTGTGCTTTTTCTATTCTGATCAGTAAGTGACATGTAATCTATGTATCTCCACCCACATAAAGTAATCTGGAGTGTTTTATTTTCAGCCTGCCAGGGGCATGGTTGAGTTAGAGCCTGAGGTGGGAGCAAGCTTAAGCCATTTCTGATTTTCAATCCCTGGGGTCTGAATTCTCTGAAAGCAGGCAGCCACTTGAGCTAGGCCCCACCCCTCTTGGGGAAGATATATCCTTTAAGAAATTATCTACTTCACTTGCATTGTAACTTATTTTCTCAGTATATAAACTCTGCCCTTGCCTGGGTGAGAGTTGGCTATTGAAAATACCTGAAGCTTTCTTCAATGGGATACTTAGAATACTTTTTAAAAAGAAAAAAATGGAGAAGAAATAAAAAATATAGAGATAGAGAAAAAATAAAATAATTCTCAAAGCCAGTCCCCAGTCCCCAGTGTTCACCAGTCAAGAACTGGATTTGGTACCTGGCTTGGGACACAGCCCTTTTTCAGTGTTCTGAGTTTGGGCAACAACAAAAGCCTACCTTTTTCCCTCTTCATCAGCTCTTTCTCCTCAGTTTTTCTCTCCAGCTTTTTCTGGGTTTATCTGTGCTTGGAACTTGTATACAGCAGTCCAAATTTGTTCATTGAAACCAGAATTAGAGCTCATTCAAACTACAGGCTCTTGCTCCTAATAGGAAATTGCTTCTTTTCCCTTGGTAGAGTGTCTCCAGCTGCCTACAGTGCCAGTGGGTGGCACCAGCCATTGTACTTTGAGAGCTTTACTTGCAGTTCCTTGCTGTGATATGGGCACTTCCATTCATTCCATTCTATTACATAATATGTGTCTGGTTGTGGATGGCCCCCAAACAGTTGCTCCAGACAGTTACTTAATATTTATTAGTTGATGTAGAGAACAAGTTAAATTACACACCTTCATATACTGCCATCTTGCTCCACTTCCCTCTTGCAATCTTCCACATAGTAGCTTTTATTTTTATAGTGTCTGATGTTTTCTTTGTTCTCATCTAGTGTCTTCTTAATATCCTTTACTTCTTTGCTCACATTTTCCTTCATTTCTTGGAATTCATCCAAGAGATTTGTTTGATTATCTTTGAATAATTATCTCCTTAGATTTTTTGCCTGTTCCTTTGACTCAGCTATTTCTTCATGACTTCAAACATGCCATGTGATTTTTTGCTGATATCTGGTCATTTGATTTTCTTGATGGGTCTACTCTGAAGGTCTCTTTCTCTCCCTTGTCTAGAACTGATTTTTACCTTAGTTCATATTAGGGCATTGCTTTGAAAATTGGGTTGCCAATATTTCTCAACCCAAGCAGAGCTGGGTACCTGTGTAGGAGGTATAAACCAGGGCCAGGGTTAGGATATGGAAGACTCTGAAAAGCCCTGCTATTTCTGGCCTGAACCACAGATGGCACTCTTATTCATCCTCAGATGCTGCTTGCATCCTAGGGTGGGATGAAAACTGCAAGGTTCCTGTGAAGTTACTTCATTGGCCAATAACTGACTCTCTGCAGGGTGCTACTTCCCATTATACTTGGAGCAGAAGATTCCTATAGCCACCCCAACTTGAATCCATCTTTCATATAAGGAGGAGGATGCCTGCTGCTATTTTACACACAGGTTGGGGGTGGGCACCAGGATCCACAGCTGGAATTACAGTTTCTGTTCAAGTTTTTGTTGACTCTTCATCCCTTGCTGACCTTGGCCTTAAGATGTCCTACCCTGTATCAGGAGCCCCCAAAAGGTTGATTTAGGCAGTTTCTGTCCAACTTCTTGCGGCTTTTAAGAATGACTGACATTATCTCCTTAATCATTTAATATAGAAACTCCTCCTTGATGCCTTTTGTAAATGCTGTCTCCAATGACCTAAGTCCTGCTGTGGGTCCCTATGGGCTTGGGTCTCTGATGTGGATATAGGCTGGGATGTGTCCCACTGCTGTAATAGATTTTATTGTCTCTGACCCCAGGGGGAGGGAGAAGAGATCCCAGCTATTATCTCTGTGCTCTACTGGAGGTGTGTGAGGCAGAGTGAAGGGATGGGAAAGGACAAGTTGGCCCATGATGGAAGTTTCCTAACTGACATTTCTCTTTCTTTGATTCAGCATTTGTGAGATTCTTCTCCAATCTTCACCTTCCTCCAGAGTTTTGAACAAGTGAGAAGTGTCTTTTTATCACTAAATCTCTGGGGAGTTTATTTTTGTAAGTGTCTTTCTTAAATTGTCTTACTGATTATGATAGATTTTGAACTCATTTTTGCATATAATGTGAGGTTTGGATTGAGGTTCAATTTTTTACACTTGGAAATCCAAGTGGATATTCTATCACCATTTTTTACAATACAGTATCATATATCCATTTTGCACCGTTGCCAAAATTAATTGGCAAGACATGTATGACTATAGTTCAGGACTCTCTATTGTATTGATATATTTGTTTATCTGTGCACTAATACCATACTTTGTAATAAGTCTTGAAATCAAGCAGTGTTAATCCTCAAATTCTGATATTCTCCTGCAAAGAGGTTTTGGCTATTCTCTTTATTCTGCATGCCAGTATGACTTTTAGAATAAGCCTGTAATTTTCTAAAAAAATGCAGGGATTTTATTTAAAACTGCATGGCTTTTGTAGATTAATTTGGGTGTCATTGCCGTCTTAACAATAGTGAGCCTTCTCACTCATAAACATTGCATATCTCTCCATTTATTTTGAATTCCTTTAATTTTTCTCAGCAATATTTGTCACATTTTTCTGTCACATTTTTTCAGATTTATAACTATTTCATGTTTTTAATTTTAGTATTTTATTTTTCATTACTAGTAGATCAAACTTACTAAATTCAATTATGAGCCCTAGAATCTTTTTGCAGGTTCCATAGAATATTCTACTTAGATAATTATATTACCTTTAAAAAGTATAGTTTTACATCTTCCTTTCTAATCTGTAGACCTTTTATTTCCTTTTCTTTCCTAATTACATAGGCTAGAACCTCCAACACAATAATGAATGGAAATTGTAAGACCAAAAGTAATTGCCTTGTTCCTGATATTAAAAGGAAAGCTTGATTTTTAAAAACATTTACATAAGCAATTTGATTTACTTGTGTCGATAAAATTTTCTTCTTATTTCTTGTCCTTGGGGTTTGCTGCTTTTCTTTAAACTTTGCCTTTATACATTTTATTGAGTTTGAAAAAAATTTAGCCATAATTTTGTTAAGTATTTCTTCCTCCAATCCTCAGTTACATATATCATAGGCCCCTTAAGGGTTGTTTTCCATCTTACTGATGATATGTTCATTTTTAAGAATTCATTTTTCTCTGTGTGCTTCAGTTTGGGTAGTTTCTATCCCTATATCTTCGAGCTCACTAATCTTTTCTTCTCAATGTCCAATTTGCCATAAATTTTATGCAGTGCATTTTCCTGTCACACATTGTAGTTTTCATCTCTAGAAGTTTGATTAGACTCTTTGTATGAACCCCATAACTGTACTTAACTTCTTAAACATATGGATTACGGTTATAAGAGAGGTTTTAATGCTCTTGCCTGCTAATTCTAACATGTGAGTCAGTTCTACTTGATTGGGTGATTATTCTCCTCATTAATGGTCATATTTTCCTGCTTCATTGTGTTCCTGAAGTAAATATTCCCTTGTTAGGTGCTTTATCTTTTCTCATTCCTAAAAATATTGTTGAGCTTTCAGGACTTACTAAGATCTCTTTACCCTCATACATGAATTGATGCACTCAGCACCTCTTTTAGTTTCACCTTAAAGTTCCAGTGAATACCTGTTGACAATGGGGTGTTCTCCTGATCTCAGGTCTTCAGATACTCTATTGCCTTCCCTCTACTTCCTATTAATAACATGCTGATATCAAATGGATCTTGTCACTTAGGTAAATTTGAGGAAGTTTTCTGTATGTACTTGGTATTGTCATTCTATTTGTTCTGCCTGCTTCTTTGGGGGGAATTCAGGGAAGTTCACACAATATCTGACCAACCACAACTGCCCTCTCCCTTACATTACTTGGGTGAGGAATGTCCTTCCTCTCTGTTCTCTCCACCTTCAAATACCTGTTTATATTTCATGTCTTTGTTAAATGTCATCACCTCCAGGATGATTTCTGTGATACCTACCCACAGGAAAGGATAGTGCCTCCCATTTCTGTGCTCTCACAGCAGGAAGAATACATCTCTGTTATGGCACATATTGCACCACTTAGGGTCCTCTTTCTCTTCTGGACTGTAAGCCTCTCACAGTGAGAACTGTGCTCATCCTTCTGTGTCCTTGAATGATGAGATTTTATTAGATCCTAATCAACTATCTCACAGCTAGTTAATGGAATAATTAGTAGTGTTATTACCTTTAATTTTTTGAAGTACTTTATAGTTTATAATAAGCTTTTGTAAATATCACATTCACCCCTCCTTAATGTTGCTGTAGTCCATTTGCTTAGTTAAAAACTTTTCCCTTTGCAGTTTTTATTTGTTAGTTTATGTGGTTTGTGTCCATCCATTAAATTGGGAGCTAATCAAAGGTAGAAACAAAACCTCATTCATCTTCATATTCCCAATAGTGAGCTCAGTTCCTGGCACAGGAGGGATACTCAGGCAAAATCTGATGCATGCACAAGTTAGAAGAAGAAATCTTCTGCTATCCCAACTTACACAAACTGGCAAACTTCCACTCAAACCATTGGGAACTGAGGTCCCTTAATGGAAGTTAGCTTGAAGTCCACATCTTGTCTGGGACTCCACAGGATTCAGGTGAGAAGAGACTCAGAATATCTGTTGCTCTGTTTCACTTAGCCTTTGAGTTTATGATCAGAGGCTTCAAAGTCAGCTTGTCCCTCTTCCCTTTCTTTGCCTCCTCTCTCTGGAGTTCTGGCTTGTTTGTGGTAACCTTGCTTCAGCTACTTTCTGACTTGGTAAGATAGACCTTGCCTTGAACTCAGAGATCCTCTAAGAGGACACTGTATTGGTCTGGGCTCTCCAGGGAACAGAAGAAACATGAGATATATTTGTGTGTGTGTGTGCAAGTGTGTTTGTGTGTGTGTGTATATATATATATATATATATACATATATATATGTGTATATTTATATCTGTGTATATATATATATATATAATTAGATTTATTATAAGAATTGGCTCACACATTTGTGGGGATTGACAAGTCCAAATTGTGTAGGGCAGGGCACAATCTGTGAACTATGATGAAGGTTTTGAAGAATTCCCAAGGATAAATTGGCTAAAATGGAGATAGGAATTTTTCTTTCTGACTGCTGAAATCATCAGTGTTCTCTTTAAGTCCTCCAACTGAATGAATGAGTCTCCTCTTATTGCTGAAGGCAATCTCCTTGGTTGATTAAAAATGTCATCAGCTATAGATGAAATGTACTGACTGATGATTTAATTGCACAAAATATCTTCCTTTTAACAGTCAGGCTCATGCTTCCTAGACAAAATAAATGGATCAGGACAAGTTGATCCCTGAACTTCACCATCATAGACACCAATCCCCAGAATGCGAAACAGATTCAGTGTGGGAAGGGCGATATTTCCAAAATCATATGGTGGGTCTTTTCTTGCAAATGCAATTGATACTTCTGGAGGCCTGGCCTATATTCTATCCACTTCATAGGAATCCTCTCATGGTTTGAATTTTCCTTGAAACTAGAGAATTAGGAAAATTCAATTCTGTAAACTGTTGAAAGTCCCACTGGCGGTAGCAGGAGTCCCATCAGGATGCTGTCATGCAACACTGTTCAGGTTTATCTCCAAATGCCCAGGAGAACATCTAATAACATTAGGGTAGCATTCAGAATCCTCACAGTCTGTTCCTGCCCAGACACATACTGCATCCTCCAGTTGTACAAGATTCACCCTTTCAGTCTTCCTTCTGCTTACTCAGGAAACATTCTGTCATGAGCCAGGGAATAGTGGAAACAAGACTGAGATGTATGAATCATGTGTCCTTCCTCTGTATCTATATTAAGATTCTCTGGGTGTATCCCCTATCTCCCCTAGTGTAGTGATAAATACATGTCCACCTGTACTGGATCAACACTCCCACAGGCTGAGACCTTCTATATCTTTCATTTTCAGCTCTTTACTTTCAACACTGGTACACATTCTGGCACAGAGCTGGTCTAGGTAGTATTTGTTGAATGAACCATGATATTAACATTCCACTCTCTAGCCCCCAAGGCTCATTTGCTTGCCCCCAATGTCCTTGCTGTGACTGCATAACTCATCCAGCATTTTATGCAGGGTGGGAAATCACAGACCCAAGTGACAAGTTCCTACAGCTCATCAGGAATGATAAACATTGGTTCACAACCATCTGACCCACTAATGGTTACAATTCCATAGCTCCTAAATGATGCACATTCAAAGATAGGAAAGAGGGTGTCTATGGTTAAGTGTGGAGTAAATTCATTTTAGCTTCTGAAAAGATTTGTGAGTTAGAGGAGATGGTGGGGGAATGGTGCACAGTATGGATGCCCTGAGAGCAAAACCCACATGTGAACATCATTAGGAATGTGTGGAGAGAAGGGAGATGCATTGAAGCTCATTATTCAGAGAAGAGTTTAAGAAAGATGGTGCCGTGGTGGAAAGTGACTATTATGGATATTCAGGAGGCCTGGGTCTCAGTTTTGTCTTTGCCAGTGTCTTACTGTATGACTCTGGATACTTCTCTTCTCCCATCTTTGCACCTGAACTATTAAAGTGAAGGAGGATGAACTCTCTTAGGGCTCTGCTTCCTCTGCCCTCAGCAGACTCTGAGATTTGGTCCTGAATGTGGGCTTCTGAATTAAGCATGTGTAGACAAGCTTTGGTACAAGCAGAGGTTCAGATCTGGGTGGGACATACACTGAATCCTGGGAAGTAAACTTAAGTGGAGGGCCAGAAGCAGGGAGGAGAGATAACTCAACTGATGGGTACTGTGTTATTGTCATAGGTCTGCTCTGGAAATGCATATTATTTTTTTGCAGGCTACTGTAAGCATCCCTCGTATTGCAGAGTGTCCCTACATGCAGATCAGTTCAGGCACAGTCATAGTGTGTTCAGTTACTATGATCATGGCTTACTAGCTGTGTGACCTAGGAAAAGCCTCTGCCACTCTCTTGGCCTCAGGTTCCTCATCAGATAAAAGTGAAGTTGAAACAATTCATGATAGTTTAATCTTGTTTAGTCCCCCAAGGTGCTAATCCCAGAGTTGACACTCATTTGATATTGTCACCTTCTCTGCATGGTGGGGAAACCATCACAGAACCTATTTCAAAGAAAGGAAACTGAGGCCCAATTATATTAAAGATCTTTAGAAAGCCCAGAGTTGGGACTTGAGGCCAGGTCTGTGTTTCTTCAAACATTTGCATTCTTTCCTGTGGCTTGTGTCTATAAATGGGAGATACAGACCTGATGAATCCCAAGCAGATTTTCTGTACAGTGTCCTTCTCAGAGTTGGTGGAAACATGAATCACATCTTTAGCTCTTTATCCCAGGGAGATTCATAAGGCACTTCACACTGCACCTGAATAGTTACCAGATGGTTTGTGGGGGACACAGAGAGGTACCCTGGGCTGAGCATCACGAGCAACTTTTCAGAGGCTTTTCCAGGCTTCAATTACAGTTGTAAATATAAGTGATGTGATGGCAGCAGTCTATTTGAGAGTGAAAAATTAGCTTAGAAGTCAGACCTTCTCTTTATATATCTGTACTGGGCTCTGAGGCATCCTGCAAAGTTTGCCTCTGATGCAATCTCTCCAACTTGTGTCAAAGACCTGAGACCCCAGCAGTGTCCACTCATTCTTTGGACCCCTGGAGATCTTCCCATATCCCATGGGTTCTTCTAAAATGAAAAATATTCATGTTTAATTGAGTGACAGAGTAAGACCTGACTTCCACATTCAAAGTCTCCAGCATTTTCTAAGACCTGCTATATATCAGGCATTGTACTGGGCACAGCCCCAGTGATCAAACATTAAATTCTTATGATGACTTTTGAAAATGGTGTGTTAGTAGAATCACCACATCACTGAAGAGGACTGAGACCCTCGGGGTAAAATGGCATCACATTTAAAAATCATGGGGGTAGAATCCAGCCTATGGAAAAAATTAGATTTGTTCTCATGTATTCAGAAATATTTATTGCAATTACTATAAAAATGAGGCATTGGAGAGAGCTTAAGAGGTCAACAGTGAGTGGAAATATTTTGTGGTTCATCCAAATGATGTATCCTTTTACAGTATGAAATCTCATGTTCGCAAATTTGTATACATATGGGGAAATGATTACAATGTAATGTTGAAAGACACAGATATGCATATTTGGTACAATGTCACTTGGTAATAATAGATATAAATATAGATTAAATGCATTGACATATTAAGAAGCATTTATCAAAGCCATATGTATTCCCCAGGAGGAAGATGGCAGGAAGACATAAAACCCCACATTTCAGTGAGTCTCTATCTTTGTGTGGATCATATGGTTTTGCTATCCACCAGACCTGAAAGAAGTCTTTGTCATAATATCAGATGGATACAAAATCAAGAAACAGACAGCTCAAGGATTAAAACCAAGAGTAAAGACCTTTAAAAAGTAAATGTAACTTGTGCAAAAATCATCACAAGAAAAAAAACCTGGGAAATAATGACCTATCCTAAGAAAGAGGATAAAATCCATGAAATATCAATGGAAATGACCAAACTATGGTCATACCATATGAAGAATTTTAAATAATAATCCTGAAAATATTAAAGAAAGTTAAAGAATATACAAAGAAAGAACAAAACGATATCAGAAAAAAAATGAATGAATAATGTGAGATTCTAAATAAAGATGTAGAAATTTTAAGAAGGAACAAAACAGAGCTACTGGAGTTAGAAAAAAGATAACTAAACTAAAAAGATTCCCAAGAAGATAACAACAGCAGTTGGAGCTGTCAGAAAATAGAATTAGTGAATTCAAACACAAAACAATTGAAATGAGTCAGGCTGAAAGCTGAAATACAAAAATATAACTAAGAAAAACAAAAATAACCCAAGAGGAGGATCCAAGGTAGCCAATTAAGAGAAACTGGACTCATTTCCCTCCCAGCATAAAACACTTGGAGACAGAAAAAGTCTTTCTGGAAAGAGCTCTGGGGCTCTGGAGATTTGGAGAAGGGCTGTACAACACCTAGAAAAGTACAGAGTAAGTAGACAGAGAAGTTGCATTGAGGATTATCAAAGCTTCAATAACCCTCTGTTGTAGTTTGCTAGCTGCCAGAATGAAATCTATCAGGAACAGAATGACTTTTAAACAGGGAAATTTAATCAGTTTCTAGTTTAAAGTTCTAAGGCCAAGAAAATGTCCCAATTAAAACAAGAATATAGAAATGTCCAATGTAAGCCATCTAGGGAAAAATACCTTGGTTCAAGAAGGCTGATAATTGTTCAGCATTTCCCTCTCAGTTGGAGGACCACATGATGAACATGGAGACATCTCCAGACCACTTGCATTATGATGATCCCCAGGAGACATTTTCCTCCTTCGTCTTCAAAGATCATTGGGTGGTGAACTCTGTTTTGTGGTTCTGTAATGTTCTGCTATGGCATTCATGTGGCTCTAAAAAGGGACTCTTTCTAAAGTGTTTTCTCTTTTAAAGGATTAACAGGGGAGTCATAACTCCTTGGAATATATCTCTTCAAAAGTTACCTTCCACAGCTGGGTGGGTCACATCTTCAAGGGAACAATCAAGATGCCCCCGTCCACCAATATTGAATGAAGATTAAAGGACATGGATGTTCTGGGGTCCACTACAGATTCCAATGGGCACAATCTCCTCATTCCTGACCTCTGTAGCAAAACTTTAGGGCAGAGAGCTTCAGAATGTCCAGTCCCTGGTGGTAGGCAGTTGCAGAATGAGAAGGCTATAAAGACAGGAAAAGACACAGTGTAGCACTTTTCCAGGTTTATGCTGGAAAAATTGGGATTTGGGATATGCAGATTCAACACACTCTGCCTGGCACTGTAATGTGATTTTCTGGAATCAGCAGGGGGCTAAGAAAAAACCCTACATTAAGGAGGGGCTGAGAGAAAGGGAATGTCAGCATTGTCATCTGATGGTAGGCAAAGAAAGTGCACCTTTGGCAAGAATTCAAAGGATTTTTACCTGACCTTCTCTCCCCAGGGTGCTGTGGAACTAGTGTGCACCCTCTTCATGGGTCACATGCCTATTTGGGTAATACTGACAAAATAAGTAGCAAAGAATAAAATTAACATGAGGTCAACCAATAACAAAATCTTAGAAAAGAGAATCTGAGCATAGAAAACTCACTTTGATAACTCGATGTCCAGACATCAAAAAATTACAAGCCACATTAAGAAAGAGGAAAATATGGCCCAGTCAAAACAGTAAATTAAAAAGTAAGAGAAGATACACAACTTGGAATAACCAATCAAAGATGTACAAACAAATCTCCTAAATCAATTCAAGAGGCTGGCTGAAGAGATAAAGAATATTAGGAGGATGTTGGGTGAACATAAACAGAATTTTGTAGCGTGTAAAGAAAAACAATGGCTTTTGTAGCATTAAAGTAAAAATAGATGAATATAAAAATATACTACAGGCACACAACAGCAGATTTGAAAAAGCAGAAGAAAAGATAAGCAAAGTAGAAGACAGAGCACATAAATTAGAACAGACAAAAGAACAGATAAAAGAAAGAATGAGACAAATAAAGCAAAATCTAAGGGAACTGATTGATAATGCAAACTACACTAACATTCAGATCATAGCAGTCCCAGAAGAAGAGAAGGAGAAAAGGGCAGAAGAAATACTTAAAGGAAATAATAGTCACAAATCTGCCAATAGTTATGAAAGATGTAGAGATAGAATTCCAAAAATCCCAATACATATTTGTCATGATTAGGGACATGTGTCAACTTGGCCAAGTTGTGGTATCTGTTTTCTGATTGAGCAAATGCTGGCCTGTCTATTGCAATGAGGACATTTCATAAGATTAGGTCGTGATCACGTCAGCTGCATCCACAGCTGATTCCATTTGTAATCAGCCAAAGGGGAGTATCTTCTACAATTAGTTATGCTAAATTTAATCACGGCAAGCCTTTTAAGGAGGATTCATAGGAGACAGGCCCCATTTCTACTTCGGCTCGTGAGCCTCTCCTGTGGAGTCCATCCAGGCCCTCCATCAGAGTCATCGGCTTCACATCCTACCCTGTGGATTTTGGACTCTGTTCCTGTGGTCACATGAGACACTTTTATAAATTTTATATTTGCAAGTGTTCCCTGTTGATTCTGTTTCTCTAGAGAACCCTAACTAATACATCTTGGTACCAGGAGTGGTTCTTAGGAAACAGAATTTTAAAAATGGGTTTTTATGAATGGTTTTCTACTCTGACTGGACTCAGAGATACTAAGGACTCTGATTCCCATAATCAGAATGACACTCCCAATCCATGGAATGAGTTGGCAAAGGAGATAGTCAAAATATCATCATTCAATTCTCCTAATGCTTCACTTGTAAGAATCCAGACTCTGGGGGATAATGTTTTTGACACCTTTACAGAGTTTTGTAAAAATAAGACTTATAGAGATGTTGGTTGGTTGTTGTTAGATACACTGGTTACATTAAGAAGTGAAAGGGATGGGCTTAAGGCTTCAAATGAGAAGTTTAAGCACCGTCTGAAAGATGTAGACATTTCTGTGAGTATCTTGAAGGAAAATCGTATTTCCTGTAGCCGTAGACTTGAGAGCTCTGAAAATCAGACTCAGAATCTTATTGTTACAGCAGCAACTTTACAATGTAAACTGAAATCTATGTTTTGCATGGTGTCTGCTGTTAAACTGAGGGCATTGATTGGAAAGGAATGGGACCCTGAAAAATGAGATGGTGACATATGGATTGATAATGATATTTGGGGCGAGGTTCAAACCCTAAGCCATGCTGAGTCTTCTCTAGATAACCCTGTGATAGTCTGCCCTGAGGACATAGCCACCCCACCTCCAGCCTGCCTTGGGGAATTGGCCACCCAACCTCCTCCTGAAGGGATTAGCCCTAGAGTGATTAATCCTATTTCACCAGATGAAATTGCAAATGAAAGCCCTGAAGCAAATGGCTTGGAAGATATTTCTAACTCCTTTCATGACCCACCCCCCACAACCCCTCATTTCTTCTAGACCTATAACTAAAGTCCCAACATGCCCCAAAAGGTGAGGTATGAAATATCACACATGAGGAGGTACATTATACTCCAAAAGAACTGTGTGAGTTTTCCAATTTATATGAACAGAAATCAGGGGAATATGTGTGGCAATGGATTTTAAGAGTGTGGGATAATGGTGGGAGGAATATAAGGCTGGATCAGACTGAATTTATTAATATGGGCCCACTAAGCAGAGATTTTGTATTCAATGTTATAGCTAGAGCAGTTAGAAAAGGTGTTAACAGCTTGTTTGGGTGGTTGGTTGAAACATGGATCAAAAGGTGGCCAACATTACCTGAGGTTGAAATCGCCAGAACTGCCCTGGTATAATGTAGATGAGGGGATCCAGAGGCTTAGAGAGATTGGAATGTTAGAGTGGATTTATCATGCAAAGCCTGCTCTTATACCCCTGGAATGTCTGGAGGATGCCCCTTTACCAGAACAGTGAGAAATAAATTTGTGGGACTAGCGCCATCATCCCTAAAGAGCTCTGTGGTTGCACTTCTCTGCAGGTCAGATATTACTATAGGAACTGCTGTCACTGAGCTGGAATCTTTAAACACAAAGGGGATGACAGGATCCTGAGTTGGTAGAAGCCAGGTGGCAGCACTTAATCGCCAAAGACAGGGTAGCGGTGGCTATTACAATAGACAGCAAACTCAAAGCAGGCATTAAAATTATACGGCATGCAGAGATTTGTGGCATTGGCTAGTAAATCATGGGGTACCTAGAAATACAATAGAAGGGCAGTCTACTAAATTCTTGTTGGAGCTGTATAAACAAAAGAGTTTTAGGTCAAGTGAACAGAAGCCTAACTTGAATTGCAAAAACACAGACTCAAGGCCCCTCAATCAATTTCCAGACTTAAAGCAGTTTACAGACCCTGAGCCCCTTGAATGAAGGGGAGGCCAGGTCCTTTTGGGGGAGAAACCTGTTACACTGCCACAAATTTATACTGTTAATCTTCCTCCAAACCTTCCCCAAGGAGACCGATAGCCTTTTACCAGGGTAACTGTGCATTGGGGATAAGGAAATGATCAGATATTTTGGGGATTATTAGACAGTGGTTCAGAAGTGACATTAATTCCTGGGGACCCAACACGTCACTCTGGACCACCAGTCAGAGTGGGGGCTTATGGAGGACACGTGATCAATTGAGTTTTAGCTCAGGTCCTTCTCACAGTGGGTCCAGTGAACCCCTGGACCCATCCTGTAGTTATTTCCCAAGTTCTGGAATATATAATTGGCATAGACATACTAAGCAACTGGCAGAATCCCCACGTTGGTTCTCTAACACGTGGAGTGAGGGCTATTATGGTGGGAAAGGCCAAGTGGAAGCCACTAGAACTGACCCTACCAAACAATATAGTAAATCAGAAGCAATACCATATTCCTGGAGGGATTGCAGAAATTACTGCAACTCTTAAGGACTTGAAAGATGCAGGGGTAGTGATTCCCACCACATCCCAATTCAACTCTCCTATTTGGCCTGTGCAGAAAACAGATGGGTCTTGGAGAATGACAGTGGATTATCGTAAACTCAACCAGGTGGTAACTCCAATTGCAGCTGCTGTTCCAGATGTAGTATCATTGCTTGAGCAAATCAATACATCCCCTGGTACCTGGTATGCAGCTATTGATCTGGCAAATGCTTTTTTCTCAATAGCTATTAGTAAGGACCACCAGAAACAGTTTGCTTTCAGCTGGCAAGGTCAGCAATATACTTTCACTGTCCTACCTCAGGGGTATATCAACTCTCCAGCCCTATGTCATAATCTTGTTCGCAGAGACCTTGAGCATTTCTGCCTCCCACAAGACATCACACTGGTCCATTATATTGATGATATCATGTTGATAGGACCTATTGAGCAAGAAGTAGCAACTACTCTAGATTTACTGGTAAGGCATCTGTGTGTCAGAGGATAGGAGATAAATCCAACAAAAATACAGGGGCCTTCCACCTCAGTGAACTTTCTAGGTGTCCAATGGTGTGGGGCATGTTGAGATATCCCTTCTAAGGTGAAGGATAAGTTGCTGCATCTGGCCCCTCCTACAACTAAAAAAGAGGCACAATGCCTAGTTGGTCTTTTTGGATTTTGAGACAACATATTCCTCATTTGGGTATGCTACTCTGGCCCATTTATTGAGTGACCAGAAAAACTGCTAATTTTGAGTGGGTACCTGAACAAAAGGAAGCTCTGTGACAAGTCCAGGCTGCTGTACAAGCTGCTCTGAAACTTGGGCCATATGATCCAGCAGATCCAATGGTGCTGGAAGTGTCAGTGGCAAATAGAGATGCTGACTCGAGCATTTGGCAGGCCCCTATAGGAGAATCACAACACAGACCCTTAGGATTCTGGAGCAAAACCTTACCATCTGCTGCAGATAACTACTCTCCGTTTGAGAAACAGCTTTTGGCCTGCTACTGGACCTTAGTAGAGACTGAATGCTTAACCATGGGCCACCAAGTTACCATGTGACCTGAGTTGCCTATCATGACCTGGGTGTTGTCTGACCCACCAAGCCATAAAGTTGGGCATGCACAGCAGCACTGTATTGTAAAATGGAAATGGTTTATACGAGATAGAGCCAGAGCAGGTCCTAAAGGCACAAGTAAGTTAAATGAAGATGTGGTGCAAATGTCCATGGTTTCCACTCCTGCCACATTACCTTCTATTCCCCAGACCAGAGCTATTGCCTCTTGGGGAGTTCCTTACAGTGAATTGAGTGAGGAAGAGAAAACTTGGGCCTAGTTTACAGATGGTTCAGCATGATATTCATGTACCACCCGAAAGTGGACAGCTGCAACATTACAACCCCTTTCTGGGGTGTCCTTGAAGGACAGTAGTGAGGGGAAATCCTCCCAGCGGACAGAATTTTGAGCAGTGCACCTGGTTGTTCATTTTGCTTGGAAGGAAAACTGGCCACAGGTGCGTTTCTATACTGACTCATGGGCTGTTGCTAATGGTTTGGCTGGATGGTCAGGGATTTGGAAAGACCATAATTGAAAAAATTGGTGACAAAGAGGTCTGGGGAAGAAGTACGTGGATAGACCTTTCTGAGTGGGCTAAAAACATGAAGATATTTGAGTTCCATGTGAACGCACACCAGAGGGTGGCTCCAGCAGAGGAAGATTTTAATAATCAAGTGGATAAGATGACTGTTCTGTGGATACAAGTCAGCTTCTTTCCCCAACAACTACTGTCATTGCCCAATAGGCTCATGAACAAAGTGGTCATGGTGGTATGGATGGAGGTTACACATGGGATCAGCAACATGGACTTCCACTCACCAAAGCTGACATGGCTACAGCCACTGCTGAGTGCCCAATCTGCCAGCAGCACAGACCCAGGTTCAGCCCCTGATATGGCACCGTTCCCTGACATGACCAGCCAGCTACATGGTGGCAGGTTGATTACATTGGACCACTCCCTTCCTGGAAAGGGCAGTGATTTTTCTAACTGGATTATAAACATACTCTGGATATGGGTTTGCTTTCCCTGCATGCAATGCTTCTGCCAAAACTACTATCCGTGGGCTTACAGAATGCCTTATCCATCATCATGGTATTCCACATAGCATTGCTTCGGATCAAAGAACACACTTCACAGCGAATGAAGTGCGGGAATGGGCACATGCTCATGGAATTCTCTGGTCTTACCATGTTCCCAATCATCCAGAAGCAGCTGGATTGATAGAACGGTGGAATGGCCTTTTGAAAACTCAATTACGGTGCCAACTAGGTGGCAAAAACTTGAAAGGCTGGGGTAATGTTCTCCAGGAAGCTGTGTATGCTCTGAATCAGCGTCTGCTGTATGGTGCTGTTTCTCCCATAGCCAGGATCCATGGGTCCAGGAACCAAGGGGTGGAAATGGGTGTGGTGCCACTCACTATTACTCCTAGTGATCCACTAGGAAAGTTTTTGCTTCCTGTCCCTGCTACCCTGAGTTCTGCTGGTCTACAGGTTTTAGTTCCAAAACGGGGTGTGCTTTCTCCAGGAGAAACAACAGTGATACCACTGAACTGGAAGTTAAGATCGCCACCTGGCCACTTTGGGCTACTTATGCCTCTGGATCAACACACCAAGAAGGGGATTACATTATTGTCTGGGGTAATTGACCCTGACTATCAGAAGGAAGTAGGACTGCAACTACATAATGGAGGTAAAGAAGAGTTTTCTTGGAATACAGGAGATCCCCTGGGGTGTCTATTAGTACTACCATGCCCTGTGATCAAAATCAATGGAAAACTGCAACAATACAATCCAGGCAGGACCACTAATGGCTCTGAGACTTCAGGAATGAAGGTTTGGGTCACCCCACCAGGCAAAGAACCACGGCCAGCTGAAGTGCTTGCTGAGGGGAAAGGGAACATGGAATGGGTAGTGGAAGAAGGTAGTGATAAATATGAACTTCGACCATGTGATCAGTTACAGAAACGAGGACTGTAATGCTGTTTTGTTTGTGTTATACTATTTAAGTTGTAAGATATCAAGTTTAAGAATGAATGTTGCCCAAGGATTTGCACCCTATTCTGGAGAGATTTAATGTGTTTCCAGTTATATGCAGGACAGTTGAGTATTGTCAGGTAAAAGAAAAAATGTGTGCTTATTTGTTTTCATTTGGAAATTAAGTATGGTCTAAGGTGATATATATATATATAGGTGCCAAGTTGACAAGGGGCGGACTGTCATGGTTAGGGACATGTGTCAACTTGGTCAAGTTGTGGTATCTGTTTTCTGATTGGGCAAATGCTGGCCTGTCTTTTGCAATGAGGATATTTCATAGGATTAGGTCATGATCATGTCAGCTGCATCCACAGCTGATTCCATTTGTAATCAGCCAAAGGGGAGTGTCTTCTACAATTAGCGATGCTAAATCTAATCATGGGAAACCTTTTAAGGAGGATTCAGAGGAGACAGGCTCCATTCCTACTTCGGCTGGTGAGCCTCTCCAGTTGAGTTCATCCAGACCCTCCATCAGTATCATTGGCTTCACACCCTGCCCTGTGGATTTTGGACTCTGTGTTCTTGCGGTCACATGAGACACTTTTATAAATTTTATATTTGCAAGTGTTCCCTGTTGATTCTGTTTCTCTAGAGAACCTTACTAACACACATACCAACTTAAAATCCTGAACTGACCTATTCCAAAGCATATATAAATAAGAAAGTCAAATACCACTAATAAATAGAATTATGAAAGCAACAAGGATAAGCAGCTTCTTATATATAATGCTCAATAAGATTAACTGTTGCTTTTTCATCAGAAATCATGGAGTTGAGAAGTCAGTAGTAAGACAAATTTAAGACACTTAAAGAGAAAAACTGGCAGTAAAGAATTCTCTATCCAGCAAAATATGCCTTCCAAACTGAGGGAAATGTCACACAATCCTCTGTGTTCTCCATACTGCACCCTCCTCTGGTGCTCCAAGGCCTATCTCATCTGTACCCTATCCCAATGGACCCCATGCTGCACCTCCAAACCCTACCCCCAAATTCTATGCTCACAAACACTAGTGTAGCATCCCCAACTCATTCCTATACTTACACTGCAACTTGTCACTTCATTGTTGTGCCCCACCCTATGCCCCACATCCTATTCCACATTCATCCTGCAAATACAAAGCTTTAGATTACTGAGGGAAATCAACTTCCAGAGTAACCCTATCAAGATATTTACATGCCTCAAAGGCAACAGAATATCACTAAGCATAAGAAAATACAGACAGATATAGCCCAGTCTAACAATCAAATTTAAACACAGACTTTGGAACAATTAATCAAGGATGTTCATGTAACTCTACTAAATAAAATCAATGGAATGTCTAATGACATAAAGGAGATCAAGAAGACACTGAAAGAGCATTAAGAGCATATAATGACTTTTTCAATGAATAAGGGAAATATTCTGGAGGAGTTGTAATGAGATTGATAGAGAAGGCCTAGAATGCTTTGAAGAGACTGTTGATTGAACTGTGGACTCTAAAGACACTTTTGATAAGGTCTTAGACAGAAACGAGGCATGTGTTATTGTAAACTGAAAGGAAGGCAATTCTTGTTTTAAAATGGTAGATAATCTGGTAAAGATTCTTACTGGTTTTGGCTGGAAGGCAGATTTTAAAATCCATGAACTTGAATATCTAGAGTAAGAGATGTCTAAATTTAATGTGTGTGGGTGACACAACCTATGGCAGTTATTCTTTGTCCAGCAAAGAATTGGTGTGGGAAGAAAAAAACCTATGACTCACAAAAAATAAACTCAGGGTTCTGACTATCTCTTGGGTCAGAGACTTCCTTGCTTTCTGACTTTGAGTCATAGGTTTTTTTCTTCCCACACCAATTCTTTGCTGGACAAAGAATAACTGCCATAGATGGTGTCACCCACACACATTAAATTTAGAAATCTGTTTTCAGCTTAAGAAACAGATAGACAAGATTAGTGGTTTTCCACTGTTTGAGGATATGCAAACACAGAGCAAGTTTACAAATGCTTTAATCTTATCCTCCCTCAAATGTAGAAACTACAGCCTGTTTTTCCATTGCAGTTTATGGCAAAATGCAAAACGAAAGGGAAAATTGAACTCTTGAGTACAAAGAAGCCAGAAATTGATGTTCTGGAAAATTCTGGATTTCCAGGAAGGGAGATCTCAGAGAATAGTGCCCCACATGAGGATTTAGCCAAATGTAGATACAGTCAGCTATTTCAGAAAAAGCCAGGATTGGACATGGAGTTATCCAATAAGTATTGGAAACCCCTTATTTCTGAAGGGCAGGATCCTTGCTTGCTACATAGAAAGCCAATAAGAGTGCTGTAGGACCTGCATATAAAGAACCACTGCCCATCTCAACTGGGGGTCTGAGAAAGGCAAATAATGAAAGTAAAATGTTTTCACGTGCAGAACCATGGAGTCTGGGGTCTGAAGTCAAGAAGTGTCAGACCAGGAGAGTGCACACATCCAAGCATATGGAGAGGGTGAATTTTCCTTGAAGACAGAAAATACTCCTTCCACCTCGATCCAGTGGAAAAGACATAGTACCACAAGCCTTAGAGAGTGTGAAGCACACACTTGGGGATTGGGGAGAGTCTGGCTGCCACCACAGGGAGGGGTGAGCATGTACATGAAGATAGCAGAGAGCCTGGGTACTGCCATGATGCTTGGAGAGGATGGAGTTGAGGAAAAGGTAGTCTCTCCAATTTCACCCAAAGTTGCATAAGAAGAGAGGCAGGCCACTATGTAGGCCCTTGGAAAGGGTGGGACTGTCACTTTCTAAAGCCCCATAGATAAATGTCTTTCAGACTTTGAAATCTAGTGGAGTTTGTTCTGCAGGTTTTCAAAACTGCTCAGGTCCAGTGACCCCTATGTTCCTTCCAATTTCTCCCTATGAAAATTGGGGTATTTATCCTATGACTGTCCCTCCTCTGTATGTTGGGTTCAAGTAACTTGCTCTGAGCTTTACTGGACCAGAGCCAGAGGAGAATTTTGTCTTAGAACAGACCATGCTTGTAACAGACTTTGATGAAACTTTGTACTGTTTTTAACCTTTTCTTATTGATGATTGATATTATCCAGAGAACTTTCTCTAATCACAGTAGAATAAAGTTGGAAATTAATAATCACCAAAGAACCAGAGCTTTCACAATTATATGGTTAAACAATGCACACTTAAATAATTAGTGCATTAAGGAAGAACCTGCTAGAGAAATCAGTAAATATCTGGAGATGAATGATAATGAGAAAACAATATATTAAAATTTATGGTATGGGTAGGCCATAGTGGCTCAGCAGGTAGAGTTCTCATCCACCATGCTGGAGACCCAGGTTCAATTCCCTGTTCCTGCCCATGCAATAAATAAATAAGTAAATAAATAAATAAATAAATAACTTATGGAAGTAGGCAAAGGCAGTGCTGAGAGGGAAATTAATTGACCTAATTGCCTATATTAAAAAATACAAGAACAAGTAGAACTTGAAGATTTAACTGGTCACCTGGAGAATTTAGAAAAAGAATAACAAAGTAACCCCAAAGCAAATAAAAGAAGAGAAATAATAAAGACTAAAGCAGAAATATGCAAACTGGGGAACTGTTCTAGTTTTCTAGCTGCTGGAATGCAATGTACCAGAAATGGAATGGCTTTTAAAAGAAGGTATATAATAAGTTGCTAGTTTGCAGTTCTAAGGCCAAGATAATGTCCCAATTAAAGCAAGTCTATAGAAATGTCCAATCAAAGATATCCAGGGAAAGATACCTTGGTTCAAGAAGGTCGATGAAGTTCAGTGTTTCTCTCTCAAGTGGAAGGTCACGTGGTGAACACTGTCAGAGTTTCTCATCTGGAAAGGCACATGGTGAACATGGTCAGGGTTCCCCTCTCATCTGGAAGGGCACATGGTGAAAACAGCATCATCTGCTAGCTTCTCCTGGCTTCCTATTTCATGAAGCTCCAAGGGAGGCATTTTCCTTCTTCATCTCCAAAAGTCACTGGTTTGTGGACTCTTTACTTCTCATGGCTATGTCATTCTTCTCTGAACTTTCTGAATCTCCTCCATTCTCCAAAATGTTTCCTCTGTTATAGGACTTCAGAAAGTTATCAAGACCCACCCAAATGGGTGGAAAAATGTCATCACCTAATCCATTTTAACAACCACTCTCGACTAAATCACATCATCCAGGGAGATAATCTGATTACAGTTTCAAACATACAGTATTGAATAGGGATTATTCTATCTTTATGAAATGGGATTTTGATTAAAACATAGCTTTTCTAGGGGACATATATCCTTTCAAACCAGCACAGGAACAATAAAACAATCAACAAAATTAAAAGTTGGTTCTTTGAGAAAATTAATAAAATTCATTATACACCAGGTAGATTAACAAAGCAGAAAAGAGAGAGGACACAAATAAATAAAATCAGAAATGAGAGGGGGGTTGTTACCACAGATCATAAAGAAATTTAGAAAATTATAAGAGAATATTATGAACAACTATATGATAACAAAGTAGAAAACTTAAATAAAATGGACAAATTCCTGGAAACAAATGAAACACCTATATTGATTTGAGAAGAAATAGAAGGTCTCAGGTAATCAATTAAAAATAAAGATATCCAATCAGTCCTCAAAAATCCTTCATGCAAAATATAAAAAGCACTGGACCTCATAGCTTCACAGGAGAATTTTTGAAACTTTCCAAAAAGAATTGACACTAATCCTGCTCAAACTCTTCCAAAAAGTTGAAGAAATAAAAACACTACCTAACTCATTTTATTAAACCAACATCACTCTAATGCCAAAATTGGATAAAATGATACAAGAAAAGAAGACTATAGACCAGTCTTCCTAACATAGATGCAAAAATCCTTAACAAAATACTAACAAATCATATACAACATGACATTAAAAGAATTAGATATCATGATCAACTGGGATTCATACAAGTAATGCAGGAGTGATTCAACATAAGAAAATCAATCAATGTAATACAACACATTAACAGATTGAAAGAGAAAAATTACATGATCATATCAATTGATGCTGAAAAAAGAACATTTGACAAAATCCAGCATCCTTTCTGGTAAAAACACTTCAAAAGTTAGGCATCAAAGTAAACCTTCCCAATATCATAAAGTGCATATATTAAAAACACATAGCTGGCATCATACTTAATGGTGATGAATTGAAAGCATTCCCCTTGAGATCAAGGGTGAGATAAGAGTGCCCATTTTCATTTCTATTATTCAACATTGTATTAGATGTATTCACTGGAGCAATTGGACAGGGAATGAAATCAGAGGCATCCAAATAGGAAAGGAAGAGGTAAGGTTTTATTGTTTTTGCATGGCATAGTCCTAGACTAAGAAAACACTGAGCAAACTACAGTAAAACTACTTGAGCTGATAAGCAAATTCAGCATCTTCGCAGGACACAGGATTGATGTCTAAGGATCAGTGATGTTTCTATGCCCAAGTGGTGGCCTATCTGTGGTGACAACTAAGGACAAGGATTCCATTCAGAATAGTGAATGGAAGAGTTACATATTTGGGAATTAGCCTACCCAGGGATGTCAAGGAATACACATCAAATTACAAAAAAGTTGCTAAGAGAAATAGAGGGTGACCTATGTGGATGGAAGGATATTCCATTCTCATGGATGGAAAGATTGAATGCCATCTAGATGTCAATTTTGCCCAAGCTGATCTACAAGTTCAATGAAGTGCCAATAGAAATACCAACAACCTACTTTGAATATGGAAAAATTAGTTATCAAATTTATATAGAAAGTGGGCCACAGTGGCTCAACAGGTAGGAGTGCTTGCCTGCCATGCCTGAGGACCCGGGTTCGGTTTCTGGTGCCTGACCATGTAAAAAAAAAAGAAAAAAGAAAAAAATTTATATAGAAAGTAAAGAGACCTCAGACAGCTAGTTATATCATAAAACAAGAAGAGTGAACTGGGAAGTCTATCACTTTCTGACTTGAAAGCTTACTATAAAGGCACAGTGGTCAAAACAGCATGGTACTGACACAGAGATAGAAGGAATGACTAGTGTAATAGGATAAAGAGTGCAGAGATTGACCACCAAATTTATGGATATTTGATCTTACATGAGACCTCCAAATCCAGTGAAAAGGAACAGAAGTGTCTTTTCAATAAATTGTCATGGGAGAACTGGATTTCAATAGCCAAAAGAATGAAACAGGACCCCTACCTCACACCTTATACTAAAGTTAATTCAAAATGGATCAAAGACCCATATGTCAGATCTCTTGATGTTATCATAAAGTGCATATATGAAAAATATAAAACTTCCTGAAACAAATATAGGGAAACATCTTCAAGATCTAGTAATAGGGGATAGCTTCTTTAACTTTAAAGCTAAAGCACAAGCTGTGAAAGAAAAAAATTGATAAATGAGAACTCCTTTAAATAAAGAACTTCCATGCCTCAAAGGACTTTGTTAAAAAGATGAAGTAGCCAACTCAATGGGAGAAAATATTTAAAAACCACATATCAGATAAAGGCTTGATATTCTGTATACATGTAGAAAATACAGTTCACAAACAAAAGAACAAAAACCAAATTATAAAATGGGCAGAGGAAATGAATAGGCACTTTTCTGAAGAACAAATACAAAGGACTTAAAAGCACATGAAGAGCTACTCCACTTCATTGGTTATAAGGGAAATGCAAATTAAGGCAACAGTGTGATATCACCTCCCACTTATAAGTGTGGCTACCATTAAATGAACAAGAAAGTATAAATGTTGGAGAGAATGTGAAAAAATTGGAACACATATTTACTGTTGGTGGGAATGTAAAGTGGTTCAACTGCTGTGGAAATCTGTTGGCGGCTTCTCAGGAAATTAAATATTGAGTTGCCCTATGACCTGAAAATACCAATACTCAATATATACCCAGAAGAGTTGAGGCTACTGACACGAACAGGTATTTGCAAATGTTCATAGCAGCACTATTCACAATTGCCAAGAGATGGAAACCATCCAGGTGCTCATCAACAGAGGAGTGAATAAAAAAATGTGGTGTGTACATATAAAGGAACATTACACAGCATTTAGACAAAATGATGTCCCAAAACATATGACAATGTGGACGTATCTTGAGGACAGAATGCTGACTGAAATAAGTCAGACATAAAAGGTCATATACTGTATGATTCCATTATTATGACTCTGATAAAGCCATCAGTGTTTTGGAGCAGCTAAGAGGAATAATCTGAGTTGTGGGCATGGTAGCTCATAACAAACTCTGAGAATTGTTCTATAGCTGCTTGTAGATATGTGCTTTGAAAATTACTGAGTTTTTTCCTTTCTTTTCTTTGTGTGTGTGTGTGTGTGTGTGTGTGTTTGTGTGAGTGTATATATATGTTATATTTTACAATTTAAGAGCATTTAAAACTATAGGTAAGGGTTGCCCATGGTGACTCAGAGGGCAGAGTTCTCATCTGCCATGCTAGAGATCCAGGTTCATTTCCTGGTACCTACCCATGCCGAAAAAAAAAACAACTGTAGGGAATTATAATACTATTAGATAAAATAAACTCCTGAAATAAAAAAATTAAAAATATTTACTGACATAGCTCACTGCTATAGCAAAGTTGATATTTGTAATGACTTTTTACTTGATATTTTGAAAATGCATGTAGTTTTAACAGTTAGTCAAAATATTTAAGATACTGCTTAATATTTAAAATTTAAGTTACTCTGATATCTGTTGTTCTAGTTTGCTAGCTGTTGGAATATAATGTACCAGAAACAGAACAGCTTTTAGAAAGGGGAGTCTAATAAGCTGCGAGTTAACAGTTTTAGGCCATGGAAATGTCCCAATTGAAACAAGTCTATAGAAATGTCCAATTTAAGGCACCCAGGGAAAGATACCTTGATTCAAGAAGGCCAATGAAGTTCCAGGTTTCTCTCTCAAGTGGAAAGGGACATAGTAAACAGTCAGGGTTTCTCTCTCAGCTGCAAAGGCACATGGCAAACACAGCATCATCTGAGAACTTTCTCTCCCAGCTTCCTGTTTCATGAAACTCTCTAGGAGGCATTTTCCTTCTTCATCTTCAAAGGTCACTGGCTGGTGGACTATCTGCTTTTCGTGGCTATGGCATTCTGCTCTCTCATAATCTCCTGGCTTTCTGTCTTGTCATTCTTTTTTATAGGATTCCAGTAAACTAATCAAGACCCACCTGAATGGGTGGAGATATGTCTTCACCTAATCTGTCTTATCAACCACTCTTCATTGAGTCACATCTCCAGGGAAATGATCTAATTATAGATTCAAACATACATTACTGAATAGAGATTAGAAGAAACAGCTGCCTTTACAAAATGGGATTAGGATTAAACATGGCTTTTCTAGGGTACATACATTATTTCAAACCAGCACGTGTATTTATAGATTTTTTCTTTCCTTGTTTTCATGTTTAAATAGTTTATGAAACATATTATACAAACAATACTGTACAAATAAATTGTATTCTGATTACTTCGATTTTTAAATATATTTAATACACCTATGGATAATCAAACTAAGATACCCATTCTAAGTGCTTAAGATTCCCATATGATAATTGTAAAAATGTTTGTATCTTCATAATTTTCTGAAATCAGGAAAATATTTGATAACATTGTTCATTACCATAGCAATACAGATATTTAAAAGAACTTTCTACCTTATATTTTGAGAACATTTACAGTTTTGACAGCTGATAAAATGGTGCCAAGTTAGTGCTTAATACTTAGAACCTTAGAAATTTGCTATCTGAACATGTAGATTTTTTCCTTGTTGTCTTAATTTTAAATTGGTTTATGAAATGTACTGTGCAAACACAGGCTCTACAGCAATCAAATGGATACTTAATTTAAATATGCTTATGGTTCAGCTAACTAAGATATACATTTTTAGTAGATATAAGTGCATTGTTTGTTCTTTTAAATAAAAAAATAACAAAAAAAAACTTTGGGAGAGATTAAAATTTTCTCAGAGAAACAAATCAATCCTGAAAGAATTTGTCAATAAGAGACTGGCCCTACAAAAATATCAAAGGGACCTCTGGCAGTTGAAAAAATATATATAGGGGAGGGAGGTCCTGAGGAGGGCACACAATTGAAGAGTACCAGGAATGGTAATTTAAAGAATACAAAGAGAAAGTGGGGAAAGAATATATAGATTTTTCCATTCTACATATATAATCAATAATTCACAATATCATCACATAGTTGCATATTCATCATCATGATCATTTCTTAGAACTTTTGCATCAATTCTGAAAAAGAAATAAAAAGACAACAGAAAAAAAATTCATACATACCATACCCCTTACCACTCCCTTTCATTGATCACTAGCATTTCAATCTAAATTTATTTTAACATTTGTTCCCTCATTATTTATTTTATTCCATATGTTTTACTCATCTATTGATAAGGTAGATAAAAGTAGCATCAGACACAAGGTTTTCACAATCACACAGACACATTGTGAAGGCTATATAATTATGCAATCATCTTCCAGAAACATGGCTACTGAAACATAGCTCTACATTTTCAGGCAGTTCCCTCCATCCTCTCCATTCCATCTTGAATAACAAGGTGAAATCCATTTAATGCATAAGAATAATCTCCAGGATAACCTCTCAACGATGTTTGGAATCTCTCAGCCATTGACATTTTATTTTGTCTCATTTCACTCTTCTCCCTTTTGGGTGAGAAGATTTTCTCAATCCCTTGATGTTCCATCTCAGCTCATTCTAGGATTTCTGTCCCATGTTGCCAGGAAGGTCCACACCCCTGGGAGTTACGTCCCAAATAGACAGGAGGAAGGCAGTGAGTTGACTTGTTGTGTTGGCTGGAGAGAGAGGACACATCTGAGCAATGAAAGAGGTTCTCTTGGGGGTGACTTTTAGGCCTAATTTTAAGTAGGCTTGACCTATCCTTTGTGGGATTAAGTTTCATATGAACAAACCCCAAGACTGAGGGCTCAGCCTATAGCTTTTGTTGTCCACACTGTTTGTGAGAATATCAAGAATTCAATTTGGGGAAGTTAAATTTTCCACCATTCTCACCATTCTCCAAAGTGGACTTTACAAGTACTTTTTTATTCACTGTTCAAATCACTCTGGGATTTATCGGGGTATCACTCTGGACAAACCAACAAAATCTCACGCCCTACTCAAGGTTCCATGTATTTATGGTGCTCAATTAAGCTGCCTACATAAGTTATATTAGGAAATGCATTAGTCAAAGTGTAATTTTTGTACCAAATATTGTTTGCATTAGTCTCACACATAAGTTAAAATTTGAAAATATTAATTACCATCTTTTTTCAATACCCTACAGTAATTACATTTCTTTCTTCTTTCTCATGCAAAAACACTTTGTAAATTTGCAAATTTAGTCCCTATCATTATACACTCTAGGCATTCCTAGACTGTACCATTTCAGATTATTTATCATCTTTCTTTCTTTCTGATTTTATTTGTGCCCCAGCCCTCCTCCCTCTGCCGTTTTCACATTCAACTTCATCCAGTGTTTTAACATAATTGTATTATGGTTAGGCAGTACTGTGCTACCCATTTCTGATTTTTTACAATCAGTCCTGGTGCACAATATATATCCCTTCAGCTCCAATTGCCCAATATCTTACCTTATTTCTATCTCCTGGTGGTCTCTGTTACCAATGAAATTCTCCAAGTTTATTCACTAATGTCAATTCATATCAGTGAGACCATATAATATTTTTCCTTTTGTTTCTGGCTAATCTCATTCAGCATAATGGCCTTAAGGTCCATCCATGTTGCTACATATTTCATAACTTTATTTTGTCTTATAGCTGCAGAATATTCCATCATATGTATATACCACAGTTTGTTTAGCCACTCATCTCTTGATGGACATTTTGACTCTTTCCATCTCTTTGCAATTGTAAATAATGCTGCTATAAACATTGTTGTGCAAATGTCCATTTGTGTCCTTGCCCTCATGTCCTCTGAGTAGATATCTAGCAATGGTATTGCCAGGTTATATGGCAGTTCTGTATTTAGCTTCTTGAGGAACCGCCAAGCTGCCTTCCACATGGGTTGTACCATTTGACATTCCACCAACAGTAGAAAAGTTTACCTCTTTCTCCACATCCTCTCCACCACTTGTCACTTAATGTTTTACTGATAATGGCCATCCTGGTGGGTGTGAGATTATACCTCATTGTGGTTTTGATTTGTATATCCCTAATAACCAGAGAAGTTGAGAATCTTTTCATGTGCCTTTTGGCCATTTGTATTTCCTCTTCTGAGAAATGTCTGTTCAAATCTTTTGCTGATTTTGTAATTAGGTTGTCTGTCTTTTTGTTGTTGAGTTGAACAATCTTCTTATATGTTCTGGATACTAGACTTTTATGTGATATATCATTTCCAGATATGGTCTCCCATTGTGTAGGCTGTCTTTACTTTCTTGATGAAGTTCTTTGATGCACAAGTGCTTAATTTTAAGGAGTTCCCATTTATTTATTTATTTCTTCAATACTCATGCTTTGGATGTACAATCTAGGAGACAGCCTCCTATTAAAAGATTTAAAAAATATTTCCCTACATTTTCTTTTAACAGTTTTATAGCCTTATATCTAAGGTTAGGTCTTTGATGCATTTTGAGTTAATTTTTGTATAGGGTGTGAGATACAGACCCTCTTTCATTCTTTTGCATATGGATATGCAGTTCTGTAGGCACCACCTATTGAAGAGACTGTTCTGTCACAGGTCAGTTAGCTTGATGGTCTTATCAAAGGTCAATTGTGCATAGATGAAAGGATCTATATCTGAATAGTCTATTTGATTCCATTGGTGAATATATCTATCTTTATGCCAGTACTATGTTGTTTTGACCACTGTAGTTTCATAGTATGCTTTAAAGTTAGGTTGCATGAGAATTCTGACTTCATTTTTTTCCTCAGGATATTTTTAGCTATTCAGGGCACCCTGCCCTTCCAGATAAATTTGCTTTTTGTTGTTTCTATTTTAAAAAGTAAGTTGTTGGGATTTTAATTGGTATTGCATTGAATCTGTAAATCAATTTAGGTAGAATTGACATCTTAACTATATTTAGTCTTTCAATCCATGGACACGGTATACCCTTCCATCTATATAGGTCATCTGTGATTTCTTTTAACAATTTCTTGTAGTTTTCTTTGTATAGACCTTTTGTCTCTTTGGTTAAATTTATTCCTAAATATTTTATTTTTTTGGTTGAAATTGTCAATGGAATTTTTTTCTTAATTTTCCCCTCAAATTGTTCATTACTAGTGTATAGGAACAGAACAGGTTTTTTTTTTTTTTTTTTAGCATCCTTTGCTATTGAAGGAGGCAGTTAAGGTTTTTTTATTTTTTTGTTTTTTTGCAAGAACTTCATACCTTTATTTCATACTCTGGCAGGATCAGTTGTGAACCTTATCTGTTTTAAAAAATGGCAAGAACATTTGAGAGTAAAGGCTACTTAAATGGGTTCATTTAGGAATCGCAGTACTTTTGTATGAAAAGTGGCAGGATACTTGGCTTTAGAGGGAAAAGAACTATTTCCAGTATTTAATGAGCTGTTTCTCTAAGAAGTTAAGGGCCCACTACAATACATTACAACTCCCAGAGGGCTAGGGTTTTACTGCAGAACAGGTTTTTGAGTGTTGATCTTGTAACCTGACACTTCTCTGTACTCATTTACTAGTTCTAGTAGTTTTGCCATGGTTTTTCTGTGGAGGGTTTGACATATAGTATCATATCATCTGCAAACAGTGAGAGTTTTTCTTCTTGCTTTCCAATTCTGTTAAACTTTTTTATTAATTAAAAAAATTAACAAAACATTAAGATATCATTCCATTCTACATATACAATCAGTAATTCTTAATATCATCACATAGCTGCCTATTCATAATTTCTTAGAACACTTACATCAATTTAGAAAAAGAAATAAAAAGACAACAGAAAAAGAAATAAAATGATAATAGAGAGAAAAGTTATACATACCATACCCCTTACCCCTCGCTTTCATTTGCCACAAGCATTTCAAACTAAATTTATTTTAACATTTGTTCCCATTATTTATTTTTATTCCATATGTTCTACTCTTCTGTTGATATAGTAGCTAAAAGGGGCATCAGACACAAGGTTTTCACATTCACAGAGTCTCATTGTGAAAGCTATATCATTGTTCTATCATCATCAAGAAACATGGCTACTGGAACACAGCTCTACATTTTCAGGCAGTTCCCTCCAGCCTCTCCACTACATCTTGAACAACAAGGTGATATCTACTTAATGCATCAGAATAACCTCCAGGATAACCTATTGACTGTTTGGAATCTCTCAGCCATTGACACTTAGTTTCATTTCACTCTTCCCACTTTGGTAGAGAATGTTCTCTCAATCCCTTGATGTTAATTCTTAGCTGATTCTAGGGTTTTTCTCAGTCCCTTGATGCTAAGTCTCAGCTCATTCCAGGATCTCTGTCCCATGTTGCCAGGAAGGTCCACACCCCTGGTAGTCATGTCCCATGCAGAGAGGGGGAGGGTGGTGAGACTGCTCATCATGTTGGCTGGAGAGAGAGGCCACATCTGAGCAACAAAAGAGGTTCTCTTGGGGGTGACTCTTAGGCCTACATTTTAAGTAGACTTGACCTATCCTTTGTGGGGTTAAGTTTCATATGAACAAACTCCAAGACTGGAGGCTCAGCCTATAGCTTTGGTTGTCCACATTGCTTGTGAGAATATCAAGAATTCAACTTGGGGAAGTTGAATTTCTCCCCAATCTCACTATTCCCTGAAGGGGGCTTGCAAATACTTTTCCAGTCACTGATCAAATTACTCTGGGTTTCATCAGGGCATCACTCTGGACAAACCAACAAAATCTTATGTCCTATCTGAGATTCCAAGTACTTATGATGTTCAATCAAACTGTCTACATGAGTTATATTAGGAAATGCTCTAGTCAAAATCTAAATTTTGTAACAAACATTTTTTGCTTTAGTCTCACACATAAGGTGACATTTTAAAGTGTTAATTATCATCTATTTTTAACTCCCCGTAATAATGACATTCCATTGTTCTTCCTCATGCCAAAACATTTTTAAAATTTGTACATTGTACATTTTACTATTACTATACACTCTAGGCATTCCTAGATTATACTATCTCAATCTTTAACATCTATCTCTCTTTCTGATTTCATTTATGTCCCCAGCCCTCCTCCCTCTATCACTCTCACATGCAGCTTCATTCAGTGTGCTTTCCAATTTTGATGTCTTGTTTTTCTTTTTCTTGTTTAATTGCTCTGGCTAGAATGTCCAACCCAAGGTTGAATAACAGTAGTGATAGTGGACATCTTGTTTCGTTCCTGATTTAGGGGGAACACTTTCAGTTTTTCTCCAGTGAGGATAATGTTAGTTGTGGGTTTTTCATATATTCCCTTTATCATTTTGAGGAAGCTCCCTTCTATTCTTATCCTTTGATGTGTTTTCAACAGGAAAGGATGTTGAATTTTGTCATCAATTGAGATGATCATGTGGTTTTTCTGCTTTGATTTGTTGATATGGTGTATTACATCAATTGGTTTTTAAAATTATTCATTAATTAAAAAATTACAAGAAACGAACATTTCCAACACATACACTCAGAAGTTCACAATATCATCACATGGTTGTATATTCACCATCATGATCATTTCCCAGAACATTAGCATCAATTCAGAAAAAGAAATAAAAAGACAACAGAAAAATATAACAAACAGAAAAAAAAATTACAGGCCATACCCCTTACTGATCCCTTTCATTGATCACTAGCATTTCAAACTAAATCTATTTTAACATTTGTTCCTCTATTATTTATTTTTATTCCATATGTTCCTCTCATCTGTTGACAAGGTAGATAAAAGGAGCATCAGACACAAGGTTTTCACTATCACACAGTCACATTGTGAAAGCTATATCATTACACAATCATCATCAAGAAACATGGCTACTGGAACACAGCTCTACATTTTCAGGCAGTTCCGTCTAGCCTCTCCATTACATCTTGGATAACAGGGTGATATCTACTTAATGCATAAGAATAACCTCCAGGTTAACCCTCATAATCTGTTTGGAATCTCTCAGCCATTGACATTTTGTCTCATTTCACTCTTCCCCCTTTTGGTCCAGAAAGTTTTCTCAGTCCCTTGAATGGATCTCAGCTCATTCTAGAGTTTTTCCAAAAACCTTAATGCTGAATCTCAGCTTATTCTGGGATTTCTGTCCCATCCTGCCAGGAGATTCACACCCCTGGTAGTTATGTCCCACATAGACAGGGGGAGGGTGGTGAGTCTGCTTGCTGTGTTGGCTGGAGAGAGAGGCCACATCTGAGCCACAAAAGAGGTTCTCTTGGGGGTGACTCTTAGGCTTAATTTTAAGTAGGCTTGACCTATCCCCTGTGGGGTTAAGTTTCATATGAACAAGCCCCAAGACTGGGGGCTCAGCCTATAGCTTTGGTTGTCCACACTGCTTGTGAGAATATCAAGAATTCAATTAAGGGAAGTTGAATTTTCCCCCATTCTCACCATTCCCCAAAGGGGACTTTGCAAATACTTTTACACTCACTGATCAAATCACTCTGTGATTCATCAGGGCATCACCTGGACAAACCAACAAAATCTCATGTCCTATACAAAGTTCCATGTAATTAAGGTGTTCAATCAACTATCTACATAAGTTATATTAGGAGATGCACTAGTCAAAGTATAGATTTGTACCAAATAAACATTTTTGCTTTAGTCTCACACATTAGTTGAAATTTTAAAATATTAAGTACCATCTATTTTCAGCACACTGTAGCAATGACATTCTTTTGTTCTTCCTCATGCAAAAACATTTTTAAAATTTGTACATTTACTCACTATCATTATACACTCTAGGTATTCCTAGATTACACCATCTCAATCATTATTGTCTATCTTTCTTTGTTATTTCATTTATGCCCCAGCCCTCCTCCCTCTATCATTCTCATATGCAGCTTCATTCAGTGGTTTAACACAATTGTATTACAGTTAGATAATATTGTGCTGTCCATTTCTCAGTTTTTATATTCAGTCCTGTCACACAATCTGTATACCTTAAGCTTCAATTACCCAATATCTTACCCTATTTCTATCTCCTGATGTTCACTGTTACCAAGGAAATATTCCAAGTTTATTCACTAATATCAGTTCATATCAGTGAGACCATGCAGTATTTGTCCTTTTGTTTCTGGGTAATCACACTCAGCATAATGTCCTTAAGGTCCATTCATGTTGTTATATACTTCATAACTTTATTCTGTTTTACAGCTGCATAATATTCCATCTTATGTAAATGTCACCCTTTGTTTAGCCAACTGTCTGTTGATAGACATTTTGGCTGTTTCCATCTCTTGGTAATTGTTAATAATGCTGCTATAAACATTCGTGTGTAAATGTCCATTTGTGTCCTTGCCCTCATGTCCTTTGAGTAGAGACAGCATGTAGATGGGTCCTGTTTTTTAATCCATTCTGTCAGACTATGTCTTTTGATTGGAGAGTTTAATCCATTAACATTCAGTGTTATTACTGCATGGGTAGGACTTTCTTCTACAATTTCGCCTTCTGGATTTTATATGTCATATCTAATTTTCCTTCTTTTTACCTTTACTCATAGTCTTCCTTTCTACACTCTTCTCCACACCTCCCTATTCTGTCTTCATATCTGTCTCTAGTGCTCCCTTTATTTTTTCTTGCAGAGCTGGTCTCTTGGTCAGAAAATTTCAGAGATATTGTATCTGAAAATGTTTTAATTTCTCCCTCATTTTTGAAGGACAGTTTTGGTTGATATAGAATTCTTGGTTGGCAGCATTTCTCTTTTTATAATTTAAATATATTATCCCACTGTCTTTCACCTCCATGGTTTCTGCTGAGATATCTGTGCATAGTATTATTGAGCTTCACTTGTATGTGATGGATTGCTTTTCTTTTGCTGCTTTCAAGATCCTCTTTTTCTCTTTAACCTCTGACATTCTGATTATTAAATGCCTTGGAGTATGTCTATTTGGAACTATTCTCTTTGTGGTTTGCTGCACTTCTTGGATCTGTAATTTTAAGTCTTTCATAAGAATTGAGAAATTTTCAGTGATAATTTCCTCCATTAGTTTCTCTCCTCCTTTTCCCTTCTCTTCTCCTTCTGGGACACCCGCAACATGTATATTCATGTGCTTCATATTGTCTTTCAATTCCCTGAGTCCCTGCTCATATTTTTCCATTTTTTCCCCTATAGTTTCTGTTTCTTGTCAGATTTCAGATGTTCCATCCCCCAGTTCAGAAATCCTATGTTCTGTGTCTCAAAATCTACCATTGTAGGTTTCCATTGTTTTTTTCATCTCTTCTACTGTGTCTTTCATTCCCATAAATTCTGTGATTTGTTTTTTTCAGACTTTCAGTTTCTTCTTTTTGTTCTTTCCTTGCCTCCTTTATATCCTCCCTCAATTCATTGATTTGGTTTTTGATGAGGTTTTCCATGTCTGTTCATACATTCTGAATTAATTGTTTCAGCTCCTGTATGTCATTTGAATTGTTGGTTTTTTCCTTTGACTGGGCCATATCTTCAATTTTCCTAGTGTGATTTGTCATTTTTTGCTGACATCTAGGCATTTAATTACCTTAATTAGTTTATTCTGGAGATTGCTTTCAGTTCTTTTATCTAGGGTTTTCTTGATGGATGAATTTGTTGTCTATCTGTTATTTGACATTCCATTCAGCTCTATCTGGACCTTTGGCTTCTGTTTTGCTTAACAGAAGAGAAATTTTCATTTCTTGTTTTCTTGTTTCTTGCCCTGCTTCTGTGGTGCCTTCCCCCCCCACACACACACACACTTAGGAGGGTCTACTTAGATATTATAGACCCCAGCCAGATTTTGCCAGAACAAACTGGCCTCCTATCAGGAAGAAAGAGTCACCTGCATCAGTTTTCCCTGAGAGTGAGACCTATCAGGTTGAAAGACTTTCCTGTGAAGTTTCTGGATCTGTTTTTTTTATCCTGACCAGTATGTGGTGCTTGTCTGACTGCAGGTCCCACCAGCATAAGATGATGTGGTACCTTTAACTTTAGCAGACTCTCCCTGCTGGTAACGTGGTGGAGACAGAGGAGAGGTTGTAGGCTGGTTTTAATGGCTTCAAATTACCAAGCCCTTGTGTCTGAATTCCTTGATGGAGGAATTCCACCTGGGTGGGGCTTCACCCCTCCCCTGGGGAAGGCACAAGCTGCAGATAAGCCCCCAAAAGAGCTCACTTCTGCCTATGCCTGTGGCAGTTGCAGCCTGAAAAGTCCTGCCTCTCTATCCAGAGGTAGTCAAGCCTTTGTAGATACACAGCCACAAAAACCTCTGTTTCCTTCCTTTTTATTTCCCCCTTTTTCTGTCAGCCCTGGCCCCTTGGTGCTGGGGCAAAAATGAGCAACCTCCACTTTGATCAGGTTCACCTAAGCTGGGGGCCTTTTTTTAGTAGTTAGAATTTGTTAATTAGTTCCACAATTGGTGTTTGATTGTGCCCAGTCCCTGCTGCTGGTAAAGTCCTTTCCTTTCCCCTCTGTGAAGCTGCCTGTGGGGGAGGGGTGCTGACCCCCACAACTTTGGTAACTCAAGGCTCTCAGGGGTGCTCGCAGCTGGTCCAGCTGGTCCACACTTGGGTATGCTGTGTGTCCAGTCACTATCATGGTTCCAGGAGCCGTTCTGTACTATTTCTTGTTATTTAGTAGTTGTTCTGGAGGATAAAATAAAATGTGCATGTTGTGAAGCCACCATCTTGACCTGGAGGTTGAGAGCTATTTTTTTTTAGAATCGAGAGGCTGTTCTGGAGATCACTCTTATGCAAGCTTCAATTAATCATTGTTATCTTTCATAACTTGACAAATCCAAACCAAAACTGTTGCTGCCAATCCTAAAGAATCCCATGGGCAATATATAAGATTCTACAAAGACCCATCCTGATAGAGGTGGGCTACACCTTAGCTGAGCTAGGTGTAGGATATTTCAACAAAATATCCTCCCATTGTGGCTGTGTAAGAGGATATGAATAGTTCTTTTACAAAGAAATCATGAAAATCTGTTACAGTTAAGAGGATGTAAATGTAAAGTGTAGTGAGTGAGACCAGCATTGGTAAAGTCAATAACTGATCCCTTGGTAGCATGGAATGTTTCCAATGGGGATGGATTGAAAGGTTCACACGTGATAAGAAATTTATTTATCTGTGAAGTTCTGAGCTATGATCTTCTGCCAAGATTGCTTTAAGAATTAATGATCCTAGTAACAAACTAACATTTAAGTGAAATATCATGACCTGTCCTAAGCATTTTACAATATTAATTTTTTTTTTACTTTTTCTTGGTGGGTTGCATGGGCTAGGACTTGAAGCTGAGTCTCCCACATGATAGTGAGCATTCTACCACTGAAAAACACATACATCTGAAATATTACTTTTCTTATGAATTCTCTGAGTTGGACACCATTACAATCAATCCACTTTCTGAAGAGGAAAAGGAGAGACAGGTGGGATAAGCAAGTTGCCCAAATGGGTCATCTAAGAAGGGACAGACCTGGCATTGAAATCAAGGTAATGCAGATGATATCAGTGAGTTGTGAAACATAATGCCAGGAAAAGCCTTCCAAGATTTTCCCAGGAGGACCCTTGAAAGAAAGTTCCAGGCATGACTTGGGTGGTCAAGCTATCTTCAGTTACACTTGGAGGCTGAATACTTCAAATCCCTCTATTACATCAATAGAAGAGATCTTGTATATATTCTTCATCTTATAGAGTTAAATACACCTGTTATACAAATTCTTCACACACTTTGGCTTCAAAATACTTAAACATATGCTTATTTATGCATGTATTTATATGCATATATTTATACATTTATTTATTTTTAATTTACACATGCAATAAACATATGCATATACAAATACATACATAGAATATATAGTAATTTTTTTCAATTTTTAACATAATTATTCTGTGCCAACTCTACCCAGTGTTCTGTTAAATGAACTACAAAGTTCAAATTTCAAGAACCATCTTGAGACTTGAGACCTCAAGCCATGAGGAAGTGCAGAGAGGTGGTCTCTGAGTTAGTCTGCAAATATGTCACTTGATGGTTAACTAACTCCTAAGATGCTCAAGTCTGAGAGAAGCAGTGGCATCTTGAAAATATATTTATATTGTACATTCAATACATTTTGTGCCTTATGGTGCACATAGTTGTTCCTATTTTGGGAAATGGAAATATCTTTGGAATAATCTGAACTTTTTTCTTTCTTTTATTTTCTGATTTAAAAATGTGACATTTGTGCATATGAAACCATAGCTAGATCCTATCTTCCCTGATTTCTTACTCAGTGATCTGCAGAGAACCTAGCTTTGTAGCAACAACTCTGGATTTTTTTGAGGGCCTTTCAGTTATCCCAGGTTCCAGATAATAGGGTCTCTACATTTCACCACCTTTAATGCTCAACTTCCCACATCAGCATCCCAAGCACTTTTGTCCAACTCATAGTGTAAAGATCTGTATGTAGAGGTAAATAGGAGGCCTTTCCCAGAATGTTTGAGTAAAAACATTAGAGGATATGAAAACACTCAGCAGTTGAGAAATCCAGTCCCTCATTTCTCCTACTGAGAAAACTCTACCCAATCATTAGGTATAGGGAGACATTTTATTTTATGTTTTCCATGGGAGTAGTCAAGTCAAAGGTCTGCTATCACATTATCTTGGTAACCTGGAGTTCATGGTTAAAATCAGGATTGAGGGATGGGGACCAAAGCAGAGGGGAATATGGATTTTACCTGTCAGCCGTGTTCTATAGGCTTAGTAAACTCCTGCTGCAACACTGTTTAAGTATAGATTTTGATAATTAATCTTTAGGTTAAATGATCCATTCCTACTATCCCAGGTGCTTCCCATTGAAAATAGATTAATTTCACACATCAACAGCAGATACATAGAGAAGTTATTTCATTTGCCTAGTCGATACTGCAAAAATGAAGATGGAAAAGTATGGATGAACCATACACATCATAACTCTGATATATGAATTGTGGCACAATGTATCAAAGGGAGCCTTATAAAGCAAATTGTTACCCTGGCACTTCTTCACAGAGCTTTTAAAACTCAGAATAGACCATAGAAGAGTTAAAAGAGAGCACATGTACTATTCTGAGTCCTTTAATTGGTTTCCAACTAAATCTCCTAGCAGTCCTATGAGTCAAGTTCTGTTTACCTTCTGTTTATATATGGATGGTGACAGAGATGGAGAGAGAGCTACTGACATGATCCAGATCCAGTATCATGATGAGACCCATACCATGGCACTTGATTACACCTTGAAGGACTACAAGGAGTTTGAGGTAGATCAGATACTATGATATAAGTCATTTTAGGAACCTAATTTTTCTCAGCATAAAACAAGCTTTGCAATTCTTACTGTTCATAGTTCACTTCCTTGGGACAATTTTTCCATGTCATAATAGCAGTGAGCATAGTAAATTTGCAAGAATGACAAAAGAGGTTTCTTTACTTATATCATGAAACCACTCCAATCTCCATTCTAGTGAGCACCTGGCAGAGATTCAACGGTGCAAGAAAATTGTTTAACTTTCACACAAAATGGTGCAAAAAAGTGCTGCAGGCTGCAGGCAGGGAAGGAAAGTGCCCCTGATACAAGCCTAAAATTGGTACCAAAAAAGTAGAATCAAGTTTAAATAAATAACGGTCAGGGTCATTGAAATGTAAAATGTAATAAAAATGTGAATTAGTTAGACTATCCAGATAGGCTGTAACTTCTGGAATATTCAATCAGCTGAAAAATAAGGGAGGGGCCTGTGTGCTAAGCTTAGGATATAAATACCTGTGGCATTCTATTATTTAGCACACTGACCACCAGATTTTTTGGGGGGGCTACCTGTTCTTTCAAGAACATGAAAACATTATTTTCTTCTCCACAATTGGTGAGAACTTTTTCTCCTTCAAGTACCATGCTCTTTCAGACAATTTGGGGATCCAAGGCTTAAGGAGGACCTGCTGGGAGATTAAGGGAGCCTCACTGATTAAGCAATCACATACTCTGCCATGGGGGTCCACTTCTGGCAACGAAAAGGACCTGAGATGAGATATTTAAATACACCAGTGTTAAGAATAAAGGGGGAATATCTGCTTCACAGTATCCAGGTAACTCTTTGCACAGACCAAGGTAAGAAAAATGTTATTAAGTATTACCTTGGTGGTCGGGATGAATGATGATGAGCCTGGCCATAAGCAAGTGCAGAGATTCAATCCATGGTTCCCTTCTCCAGTGAGGGAAAGGGCTGGAGTTGAACAAAGCAAGATGGTGTGGAAACAAAGGAAACCAGTCAAGACTCAGAATAGGTAGAGGCAGTTGGCCAGTCAGGGGAAAGGGGGGGCTGTAAAATCTCTCCCCCAGGAACATTCCCCTGGATAGTCCATAGGGAGAAGTTGGAGCATTGGCAGACCAGGGGGAAGAAAATGTATATGTGAACAAGGGAAAGCATTGTGTGGCCCAATGTATTCTGCCCCAAGTACAGGACAGATGAGGATTGACTTTGTTCAAGATCTTTACAGTCTCACTATACAGGGTATAAAATTGGCTTTACCCAAACCTGAGAACCTACATAAAGCCTTTGAGGTGGCTTAAGGAAAATACAGCTTAAACTATCCAGTAATTTTTAATCCTTAAAAGGGACTTGAAGAAGCTGCCCAGAGTTACTTGTATTCTAGTAATTTTCTAGTTTTGTCTCTTTGGTTCAATAGGGCAGGTATTGCAGATTTGCTACTAACAAGTGTGAAGCAAATGGGTGGATAAAGCTATCTTGATGTGGGGGCATTTTCCTGCAGGAGTTCAGTCTCAATGAAAGTGTCAATACAGGAATTGGACTCCTAGGAGAGTTATGGTGTCTTCTAACTGGACCTGCCAACTGCTTCTGAGCAATAATGTTGGCATTGTTTGAGGTGGCGGAAAAGATGCCTGCTTTCTGATTTATTTAGGCAAATAGCTAAGCCAAGGAGAGGTTGGGTGATTAAAGAGACACAAGGGATATTTGGTTAAACTAAAGATGTATCTTTTCCATCAAAACCTTGTTGGGTATTACATATTTCTGAGGGATGAACTTCAACAAAACTCCCTCTGCTTACCTCCAAAAGTTGACCCACCAAATAAGGAAATATTCAGGGATGGACCCTGATAGTCCTGTGGTGCAAAGATGTAAAGGGTTCTTGGTCAAACTTTCAGAAAAAGGCCCAAAAAATAGATAGGTAGAAAGATAAACAACTAGGAGAATTATTGAGAACGTCTCAGAGTGTATTTTATTTGTGATATTTTGCTAAATTTGACTTTACTGATGATGGTGGACCTTAAGAACCAATCAGTCTTCTTTCTTTGCTTCTACATTTGATTTTAGATGCAGACTCACCTGTTCATTCTTTGGAATAGGTGTGGGCATTTGTTTGTTGTTTGTCTGCTTTGAGGTGTTGTATAAAAGGGAGTTGGGAAGCAGGTGAGTGAGAGGTGTTCAAAACTGCTCAGTATCAGTGCTGTAAAAATGAATGGTAATGAAATGTTGGGCCCATACTTGGCCATCACAGGCGGTTGGCTTGTGCATCAGAGGGACGATGGGGACAGGAGCAGGATGGGTTTTTGCTGCCTCACATCACAACCTGAATTCCCCAACCCCATGGATGTTAGGCCATGATAAATAAGAGAGCCACTGCAGCAAGCCTTGAAGCCTAGGGTGAAGAACTGGCTATAGCTGCCTTGGTTGTAATCACAAATATTTAAATAAGAACTTTGAAGCCTGAAATGGGGAAGGATTCTGTATGAACAGCAATTGAACATGGGCCGGTCAGTCCTGAGATCACAGGCTTAGCAACCGCCTAGCTACCTCTTCTAAGCCTCCAAACCCTCTGCCATGCATGGCCCACCCCTGGGCTCCCAGTACTGGCAGCCACTGGCCCTTCTGGTGGGGACCATTACCAGGAGCTTGGCTGAGGGGCCAGTACAAATGCTGGCTTCATGTTCCCAGGCTTCCCACCAAGTGCAGAAGCCAAGTCATGTAACTTTATTGCTTTTGGTTCCTTGCCATTGGTTATAGTGGGTTGTGAGAATGGAAAAGGAAAGCAGAAACAAGTTAAAATCATATTAAGCACAGTCAACCACATGGTCAATAGAGGATTAAAGATAAAGTAAGAAGGAAACAGGCAGAGGTGAAATACAGAAACTGTCTGGGCCAAAGGGGATAAAGGTGTGAGGGGGGCACAAGACTCAGCAGTGAGAAACCTGGCCATCTCAAAATGAAATGTCTGAATTTAAAGAAAGAAGATCAGGGGATATCCATAATAAATCTTAAAAATTAGGGAGGTTAAGGCTCCTTGTCTCAAGAATCCATCAAAAGCCTTTGATAAATCTAAAGGTGGACCTATATCAAGAGGAACTGACATTTTCTTAGGGCAGCTCAATCTTCTGCAACCCATACCACAAAGGGAATCAAATTCACAGTAGCCCTTCACAGTTTCAGGGGTAAAAGGGAAAAAATTTAAAGTCTCCATTTTCAAACTTACTGATATCTATTGGGAAGATAACCAAATTATAAACATTACATTCCAGAAGGTGGGAGTAGCTTTTGGGGAAAGAACCTAATAAAATCCATGGTACTTGCTAATGGGCATCACCCCAAACTGCTTCATGGAGTAGCAGTGAGAGTGTTGAGGCATCTGTATATAAAGAAAGCCACTGTCAATCAAGACCAGGAAGGCCAGGGAAGGGACATATTGAAGGAAAATATCTTTAGAGGCAAAACAATGGAGGTTCAGAACTAAAGTTGGGAGGCCTTGGGCCAGGAGAACAGATACACACAAGCACTTGGAGAGGGTGGCTTTGCCCCAAGGACATAGGATGGGCCTCCACCTCATGGTGGGGGAGTGGTGCCATCCCAGGACTTGGAGAGAGGGTTGGGCACATTCCTTGGGGATTGGGGTGAGTTTGGCTGCAACCACATGGAGGAGTTGAGCATGTGCCCCAGAGGTGGAGGAGGGCCAGAGTGTCACCCCAATGCTTAGAGAAGGTGGAGCCAGGAGGCATGTGGTCTCCCCAGTGTTCCCCAAAGTTGCATTATGAGAGAGGTGGGTCAATGTGTAGTCCCTAGGAAAGGGTGGGACTGCCACTTTCTGAAGTCCTAAGGATAAGTGACTCTTAGATTTTGAAGTCTACTGGAGTTTGCCCTGTGGGTTTTTCAAGGCTGCTTGGGTCTGGTAACCCCTGTGTTTCTTCCAATTTATCCTTATGGGAGAAATGGGAATATGTATCTTATGGCTGTCCCTCCTTTGTATGTTGACAGCAGATGACTTTTTCTGAATTTTACAGGTCCAGAGTCAGAGGAGGGTTTTGTGTTAGGACAGACCATGCCTGTAGATGACTTTTCAAAGGACCTCTTCCCTAAAAGCTATATACTGGCTTTGTCCTCTACTCTGCCAGCCCTTGGGCACCTTGGCTTGCCAGCTCAGACTCCACCCCTTGAATTTGCTGCCCATCAACACCAACCTGGCAGTTGGGTCCTCATCAAATTGTGGAAAGTATCAAAACTCCAACTGGCCTGGGAATGATGTTGACAGCTGGATGACCATCTGGATGGCAGAGAAAGGCTGGACTTACTACACTAAAGTGAAAGGACCAATAATTAAGCCAGATGATAAGTATCCAACAACACAGTCTGATTCCTGGGAAACAACTCCAACTTTGAACCTTTTAAAGTCATGTTAAAGAGACAATAATTGGGAGGGTAAAAGGTTTTTATTTTTTTTTAATTTTGGGTTTGGATTTTGTTCTTTAATCTAACATAGTTAATAGTGACCCTATTAATAGAGAAAGATGGCTGTACCAAGATGGTGGGTGGGGATAGGTTTTTAAGGTTTAAGGTTTAAAAGTTGGGGGCAAGGGTTATGCAAGTCCTTTTCAGCTAGTTTTCAGAAATAGGGGGCTAAGTTTGGAGTTGGGAGCTTTCCATTGGTAAAGTTTAAAATTCCAACACTGCCTTAGGCATCAGGGTTATAAGTGCTGGAAGCCAAATAATAAATGAGGGGAGTTTACACAAGAATTAATTTGCTGGAGAGTTGAGGCTGAATAATGAGAAATAACTGAAAGAAAGCAGCTGATTGAGGTTGAAGGAGATGCTGGGCTGAGGCAGCTTGGGGTAAGAGAGGCTTTCTAAAATGTTTGCCAGGGGTAGCCTACATTCTGGTGGAAGGGGTCCTATCTTCCAGGCCTTACATTTGATGCTTGACAAATAATAGATTGCAGAGACTTAACAAATCAATGTCAATTGGGTGGGAAAAACAAATACTATTGTACAGAGCTAGTAGGGGGTTGGTACAGTCAAGCCTCTCATTGCCCATCCTGGAATGATGTGTGATGGACTACCCAATTTCGAGGATGAAATTTAAACATGGAATTAATTTCACAGGCCTAAAGACAGTGTAACCTCTTGATAATCATCAAGAAAGCAAACAAATATCTAGCAGGGGGTGCAGCAGAGATGCAATAATAGTTAACAAAATATATGGGATGGGGGTAAACCTCGCTGAAAAGCACCCACTATAAAGGTTAAGGATATGAGTTCTTTCCCTAGCCAATAACTCCCTCTCCAATTAACTCTTTAGTAGTGCCAAAAGATTCACCTAAAAATTAGGTTCCCAATACAGAATAATCCCAGAGTTGTCAGGGCAAATAGAACAGAAAACTTGAAGCAAACCATAGTGTAGGGATAGGGAGCAAAAAACCAAATGCCTGGGTGGAATGGATCATATATCCAGTCCAGAGTCTAAACAAAAGCAACTGTTATGTGTGTGCAACAGACCGACCCACTGTTCTTGTGCCCTGTCCAAAGGGTATGGAGGAATACACAAAGAGTCCAAGTACATGGTACTTTTTCAGAATACTACTCCTGTCAAAAATTGAAGTATATTGTCCTCCCTTTTCCCTCTAATCAGGGATGGAAAAGTCGAAGTCACACTGGCTTTTTACCTTAGTTAAGGAAATCACTCTGCCTGTCTCTCTAGATGGGAAGAAGGGCTCCAGGAGTTTGGGACCATGGCCTCATGTACACAAGCATGGGATGTGACTGAGGACAGTAATAGCGATTTCTCCACTTTAACCACACCATAAACAGGCTTTTGATGGTATTGTGAAAAGGGCATCATCCAACCTGTTTTTCCAAAGATTGTGAGAAGGAAATGTGTTCTGGTCAAATTGGCTATTCTATTCACCCTGACATTTAAAAAGGGGAGGATTGAGTTAATTTAAAAAGTATAGGGTTTCAAAGGGAAATCTCAAATGAGTTTAAGGTTAGAAATTAAGTAGCTGAAGAATTTAAATCATCCTTATTTTGGTGCTCACCATCAACAAAAATGTAGATTGGATTAATCAAATTAATTACACCAAGTAAGCAATTGAAGGAAGATCAGAAGAGTTGTATGTTACTAGCCAAATGACGTGGAAAAATAATATGTCCATAGACATGACATGAGCTGAGAAGCAAGGCATTAGCTTTAAGGCCAGGGTAGTTATACATTTATCCCCAAATAATTCAGCCCCAAATAGAACACTTAACAAAGTTCTACCAGTCTGAGGGTCTTATCTAAAGAATTGGCAAAAGAATTCAGGCATAGATGACCCCCTCACGGGTTGTTTAAAAAAAACCAGTCTAGGAAATGGAAAGAGGTGGCACTATCCATGTTAACTTCTTTAATCATCCTAGCTGGGGTACTCATAGCACTTGAGTGCTTCATTATCCCATGTGCCTGAGGATTAGTTCAGAGACTTATTGAGGCTGCGTTAACCAAGTAAATTTGGTTAGACTATCTACATAGACTGTAACTTCTGGAAAATCCAATCAATGGAGAAATAGGAGAGGGGTCTGTATGCTAAGCTTAGGTTATAAATACCTGTGGCATTCTATTGTTTCTAGCATCGACCTCAATTTTTTTGGTGGGTACCTATTCTTGCAAGATTGTGAATAAATTGTTTTTTTCACAATCAGGTGAGTGCTTATTCTCTTTCAAGTATTGTGTACTTTCTAACACAAGAGTCAGGTTCCACAGAGTAAGCTGTGGAGGAGGGACTTCAGTCACCCCTCCTATGACTTAAGCAGCCACCGGTTAAACTTTTTTGACCCGTGCAACTCTGTGTACCCTGAGCTGGGAACATAGGATTGGGCCTGCCATGCTTCCAGGTGTCAATGAGATAATGGGCAGGTCACCTAACTCAATGTCCAACAACTTCATCAACAAAACTGTGGATATCTCTTAACTGGACAGGGCAGAAAGTTGGTGCAATGGAGGTAGGAAGGGCTCTGGTTTAGAGGGGCAAGCAGAGAGCCCCATGGGAGGTCACAGATACCCTTTGGGATGCACCAGGAGTTTTGTCCTGGACTTGTGCACACAGGTGGGGGTGGGAGGCAAAGGTGTGATGTGAACGGGAGTCAGGTCATACAGGGGACTCCAGAGCTCTTGCTCTTTCTTCAGGTCCTTCTTTCTGAATCTTCAATATTGACTGTGCTGAGATGTCCACTTCACCCAGGCTCAGTCTCTGGACATTGAACAGTCTGAATACAGTCTCAGTTAGTCATTGAGGGAGTAGGCACATTTTCACAATGAAGCAGGGCCCAAAACTTCCTGCGCTGTGGACCACCGGCCAGCAGAGGGAGTGCGAAAATTCTTTTTCTGACCAAACCATGCTGGAAACACCTCCTGGCTCATTTTCCCCACTAGGCGCCACAATCACAGGAAGAACAAGCAATTTCTTCCTGTGGGACCCACGGAGGAGGCGCCCATACCTCGTGGAGGACTTGGGCCACGTGCAATGTGAGTAAATAGCTTCTCGTTCATGCTTGAGACTGAGAAAGGGACTTTGTTGCTGTTCGCTGAGGTTTATTTCTAAATAGCAAGCACAGAATCTTCATTTTATGCACTCTTTTAATGTAGTTCATTCTCAACTTTCTTAACACGAGGTGTTTTAGCAAAGTGTCTGCTCATCGGGGTTTTTTGCCAGGTCAGAAACTGGGATTATTTTATGGACTCTATTCTTTCTAGTGACAATCCTAATAGAGATACACAGAGAGGGGGAAACCATTGTAAAATACTGAAACTGATATGTAAAATGTACCAACCTTCCAGTAGAGTAGTTGAGGGACCAGCTGAGCCACATCTCAGAGTCCGAAGTGAAAGAGAAAATGGTATATGCCTTTGTTATTTACTTTTTTGCTTAAGTTTTCCTGCAAAAATTACGTAGTTGAAAAAATGTTGAAGAGTTTACAAGTAGGGTAATACAACTCCCAATATTAATGTTAAATGTTATTTACCCCAAATTCCATCATTCATAATAATTTTACTTTCATGGTTTTAATAAAAGCAAACTTTTGAGTAAAGTTTTTGAAATATACTTGTTAAATTTTTCTGTTTTCAAATGCTATATTTTACAACTTCTTATGACTAAGTAATTATCTTAAGTTACTTTTAAGTTTAGCTCACTAAAATATTTTAGTTTTAGTGTGACTGATACTATACTATTTATAAAGGTAGATCAATAGAGGTGATAATTGCAAAGCATGAGAATGACCTAAATGTAATTGTACACTGTAAATTGCTTATTTGCCATGTGAATTTAACAAATATGCAGATTTCAAGTGTGGATATGCTTGCCTTGAATAAAATTCATGCATGAAAAAATTAGTTTTTGATACTAAAGACACTATTCTGATTTTCAATACCTAGTATTGTATACTGTTTGAATTTACTTAAGATGAAATTTGTGCAGCACTTAAATTATCAGTTTTTTGAAGAGCCATGCCAGAGGCTGTTTTTTGTTTCTTTGTTTTTGTTTTTTGTCATTCAGATGTGTTCACTGAAACTAAATTTTTCCTGTAGAAAATTTAAATTCTGAATCTGCACTTAGTTGAATTTTGTATATTTCCTTGGAAAGATAAAATCAGTAAGTCTACAATCTCATCATTTTGTATATGCCTATTTCTTGTAAGTATCACCATTTTAAAAGGTTATGAATCATTTGCAATTTTTTTCTCTTTCTCTACTTTGAAATTTAAAAATATATTTATGTCTACTTAAATTTTATTCTAATGATGTATACTAAAGGTGTAATAAGTCTAAGAACCATCCACCTATGTTTATCGTTTGGATTTTTTTTCAGATTTATTAACTAATTTCTCTTGGTGCAGTATATCATCTCAGACTAATAAGTCTCAAAAATGTTTGTAATCACTTTTCATCAAGAATCAGTGCCCTAATTACAAGTGTTACCCTCTTTGCTTGGCACATAAAAAGTAAACCCTCACATTTGATAGCCTGTGGCACTTCTCCACCTTGCAAATCCCTGATGTGATCAAGTCACAATGTCATTCTCCTAATATCTACCAAAAGTCACTAATATCTATCAAAGGAATACTAAGGTGGGTATGTGTGTGAGGGTATTTCAGTGGTAGAATTCTTACCTGCATGCAGGAATCCTGGGTTTGATTCCTGGTCCTTGCACTTCCCAAATAAACAAACAAGCAAACAAATGGGAAACCAAACCATACAAAAAAGTTCAACAAATGGTGCTGCTATAAAGGGATACTCACATGGGCAAAGAATGAAATATGACCCCTGCTATACTGCATACAAATAATTAAAAAAGACTACTGAAGTGGAAAGAGATAGATAATCCTGAGAAACACACAAACACAGAAGGCAAAAAAAGCCAAGTGCATAAATATAACTAAAATCTGATCCACCTCCTGAAAACAGTGAGCACAAAAAATTCTGGGAAAGCATATCCCTGGTTTAGAGAGTGGATTTATATAATATATGGTTTTCTCCATGTCTTTCAACCTGGGTTAAAATACAGTCATTCTCCAAAATATGCAGCAGGGGAAGGACTTTTTGTGTGAAACTGAAATGCAAACACCTCACTATTTCCACAAAGAGCCCAAATCATTCAGGACACAAATGACATACTGCAGTTAATATAATAATGACACATTTACTATGTTATAACATCCAAACTCTTAAAAGGCTGATTGCTTCAAAAATTTGGATGAATTGCATTTAAGTAGATGTGAGTTCTTTAGTGTTATGAGAGTGAAATGAATGTTTTATTTTTATTTCATAAAATTGCATAATCTTTCATTTTCATATCTTTAGTATATAGGAAGATAAATTATACTTTTTTGAGATGTTTTGCAACTCAGGCATTATGGAAAGAAATATAATTGCATATTTTATAATAGAAAGTCCACACTTAATATGAAGAAAGGAATAATAGCCCAGGCATCTTCTCTGGAGAAAAAATAAATGTAGGCTACCGGTGACTTTTTAAAAAGTAATCTTGAAATCTACCATTCAGAACATTTGATTTTGTAAACATTTCCTTTTCTTTTTGCTAATAATGTCATTATTATTCAATATTGTATTACTTCTGGTAAAGAAATGTATTAAGACTAAAAACTTTATATAATTAATATGTGTTGGTTGTCTTTTGCCAATAATATGTTGGCAGACATAGAAAGCACAAACTTCTAGAGCTTAAAAGCAAAATGAAAATTAGTCAGACAATTGGGTAAAATGGCTACATACAAAAATAATAATAGTTTTTTCCAAATTAGGAATAGACTGGAGAACAACTAGCAACAACTAGAAATGGAAGTTGAAGGAAATGGTCTATTCACAATAGCAACATAAAAAGTAAAATAAATTTAACAAGAAAAGTCCCATGTGAAGAAACCATAAAATATTATTGAAAGACATAAACAGCATTGTGAATGAATGAAAATACATACCATGTTGTCAACAGTCATGTGACATTGATGCTCATTCCCCCCAAAAAAGAGTTTATAAAAGGAATGATTTTCAATTAAGGGCCTAATAGGGTTTTGGGGGATGTTGGGAGATGGACATGGGTGTTTTTAAAGTAATCTATTTAGAAAGAATATCAAATAATGTAAAAAATTACAAGAGGGGGTACTAAGATTTGCTGATCCCATTACTGTTTCTCCAGCTGTTAGGATTTAACCATATTTGATAACAAACATTTCATAAAAATACTCCATTGTATTTATTGACAAAACAAAGGCATATTCCTAAAAAATTTCATATCAGAAATCAAATTTAATTCAATGCTATAAACTCACTTACAGACCCCTTCAACTTTTATCCATTGTTCCACCCTTCACAAACTCTCTAAAAATATCTATTTTTTCCAGTTAATTTCAATATGGAACTCCGCCTGAGGTTCCTTTATTTTTACATCTTCGACAAATTTAAGGAGCACATACGATCCAGCCTTCATCTGCTCAGTGTTCCCTTTTGAGATTTAGGCCCAACATTCCCAGTAGAAACCCAGCTTGAAGCTATGCTTTACTTACTGCATTCTATCAAGCATGATCACAGATTCACTTTCCTCACACATCAGTGATGTGAATTTCATAACCTGTTAAAATTTCTTAAAGTTCTTCCATATGCAAAAACATGCTTTCACTTTATATTATAATGTCATTTTATGAAGGCATATTTTGAGATTATATCAATACTGTGGTCTCCATTCATCCTTCACCCATAATTCTTTCAACCCATACAACCACCCTCTAATGGTAGCCATCTGGTCATATTTCCCATTTCCCGCAGAGATCTATATTTTATTTGGTTTTCTGCCTTACAAAGGATTTGTTTGTTCACTGGCTATGTTACAGCACTCAAACATCATGTATTCTATTTTATTCAGTGTATTCTTATCTGTTATTTATTTAATGATCAAATTGTACCAGATTGCACTAGTGGGATCTCCTGAAAGATTATTCAAGTGAGGCCTCAAGTAAGTCACCTCTCCTTAGTCTAGGTGGGATTCAAGAAGATAGGATCAAATTATACTTGATTTCAATTTCCATATTGCATTCTATGATACAGGTTTCATTTCTTTCATTAAGGTTTGTAGGTACCCATCTCTGGATATTTAAAATTCACCATTATCATTCTAAATTTTCTCTTAATGTACCCCTTTAGTCCTAATGTATCCTAAATCTAAAGGGCTCTTTTGGACACAGATATCTCATCATGCCATTTTTTTTTAAATTTATCAATGCATGCACACTGTTCTTAGAACAAGGACTATAGGGCTTACAATTTTCTCAGACCCTGAATTCTTCTGTCTGTCACTCTTTGCCATCCAGTCTACCCCAATTGTCTGCAATCCATTCCACTCTCAATTTCTGCAAAGAACAGTCTGTTGTTGCTGGAATTCTGTGCATTTTCCCATTAAACTAGTTTGTATAGCAGGCAAATTTTCTAGGACTTGGCCCAGCTCAACATTTTAAATTTCACCAAGCACATTTGTTCTTTCCAAGAAGATTGTCCCATCCCAAAAATGATGTCCCTTGATACTATGTACGTAATTAATATTGACATTTTTTAACTTTAAATTATCCTTTGTAAACTAAACTTAAACACCACAGGGAAGACAATTGACTGTTTTGTTTGCCTGTAGATTTTCATTGACCAACACAGCCTTGACTCAAAGAGATTAATTCCTTTAAAAATGTTGCATAATAACTAAGCTAGAAAGGCAAAAGGTAACATAAAATTATGAATAATATAAAAAATAGAATACATGATTACATAAAATACCTGCTTTTCAAAAATATGCACTTTTTTAAGTAAGTGAATTTTTAAGATTAAATATTGTAAAGTGAACAAGGTGGGTTTCTAGGTATTGGCCATCTTGTCAAAGATATCTAATCTGTTGGGGGAGAAATGTTTGTAGTGTTTCCTTAAAACCCATTTTATTTCTGTGAGGTTGTTAGAAATGTCACCACTTTTGTTGCTAACTTCAATGAATTTTTCTTCTCTCTTTTATTCTTTATCTAGCTATCAGATTTTCAAATTTGTTGATCTTTTCAAATACGAACTTTTAGTTGTATTGATTCTGTTGTTTTTCAGTTCTCTAATTTATCTGTGATCTAATCTTTATTTCCTTCCTTCTACCAGATTTGTGTTTAGTTTGCTCTTCTTTTACTATTTCCTTAAGTTGTAAATTCTGGTATTTATTTAAAATTGTTATTTTTTGTAAATACAGTTTGTTTTCATGGGCAAACACCAGGAATTGAACCGAGGGCTCCAGCATGGCAGGTGAGAACTCTGACACTGTGCCATCATTGCCAAACCAAAATACAGGTGTTTATGGCTAAATTTCTCTATTAGCAAGATTTTCAGTGCATCTTATAAGTTATGTTGTGTGTTCAATTTTGTATATCTCTAAGTGTTTTCTAATATTCCTCATGATTTCATCTGTGACCCTTTGGTTGTTTGAACATGTCGTTCAATTTCCACAAATTTGTGGATCTTCCCACTTTCCCTTTTATTATCAATTTCTTATGTCATTTCACTCAGTCAAAGAAGGTACTTATGTTTTCAGTGTTTTTTATATAAGTTATAGGGTAACATATGATCTATTCTGTGAATGTTCCACATGGACTTCAGAAGAATGTATATTCTGCTGAAACTAGTTGGATTATACTGTTGTTTAAGTCCTTTATTTCCTTATCAATCATCTGTCTAGTTTTTCTATTCATTTGGAAATGGAAAATTGAACTGTCCAACTATTATAATGGAACTATCTATCATAATAGAGAGTTATATGTCCATCCAAATAGACACATATTTATTTTTTCCTCCATGTATTTTGGTTCTCTGCTGTTCCCTACATAAAGGTTTATAATTTTTACATGTTCTTGATAGTTTGACACTTTCATATATATATAAAATATAGTTTTTGTTTTTTGTAACTATGGTTGTTTTAATTTTCATCTATTATTCTAGTGCACCTATTTAATTTCTAGGTATTACAGCATATAGTATCTCAGTACTGTTTTCCATTCCTTCATTTTCAACCTCTCTGGCCTTTGTATCTAAAGGCAATTTGTATCTAAATTGCCTGGTTCTCTTACAGGCAATAGATGGTTGCACCAAGCTCTGCTCTAAGTAAATAATTTCTTTAAATGAAAATTTTTTGAGATAAATGAGAATAGAGCTTGGCATAATGAATAAAATTACTTACCATGAAAGACATAAAACTTCCATTTAAATTGATTTCTATGTGTATTTTTTATTATTAAATCCTCCATTATTTTGTAGTGTGTCATTTTAATTCCCTTCTTATTTCACTTTTTCCTTTAACATCACTGAAATGATTTCTAAATTACAGGGTGTTCTAGTTTGCTAGCTGCCAGAATGTAATATACCAGAAACAGAATGATGTTTAGAAAGGGGAATTTAATAAGTTGCAATTTTAGAGTTCTAAAGACATGAAAATGTTCCAATTAAAGTAAGTCTATAAAAATGTCCAAATGAAGGCACAAGAGGTTACATTCACTTAAGAAAGGCCTATGAAGTTCAGGGTTTCTTCTCAACTGGAAAGGCACATGGTGAACATGGCAATGCCACTTGCTTTCTCTCCAGGCTTCTTGTTTCATGAAGCTCTCTTGGGTGCATTTTCCTTTTTCATCTCCAAATGTCTCTGGCTTGTGGTTCTTCTGTGGTTCTGTGGCTCTCTCCTTGTTCTCCACTTTCCTCAAAATGCTTCCTCTTTTAAAGAACTCTAGTAAACTAATCAGGACCCACCTGGAATGGATAGAGCCACATCTCTGTGGAAATAATGTAATCAAGTTCCCAGCACACAGTGCTGGATAGGCCTTAAAGAAATAGCTTCCTCCACAAGATTGGGTTAGGATTGAAGCATGGCTTTTCTAGGGTACATAAATCCTTTAAAACTGGCACACAGGGCAAATGCAAAAAATAAAGAATATCAAAACACAACCCTGCCCCTATACCCTGATTTAGCATTTTTTATATTTTGCCACATTTGCCATTCCTTCTTTCTTCCTTTATGTCTTTCTCCTTCCTAAACATTTGAGTGTATCCTGGATACACCATTTTCCTTGCACACAATACTTCTATGTAAATATTCTTAGAACTAGGATAATAACTAATGGAATTGCCTTATGTAGAGTTAACAAGTTATACACATTAATATTGTTACAAGGTATATGTCTAATAAGGTCTTTTCAAGTCTTTTCTCCAATATTAGATCCCATTTTGAGGTAATAAAAGAGGCAGTATAACATGTATGCTGTATGCATGTTTCCACAATTTAAAAGAAAGAGCAACAGAAGAGACAAAGACAATTTTTATATTCTGGAAACATATATACAGCATACATGTTAGCATCTCAAACACTCCTAACAATAACATTCACTGAGATTAATTACATGGACAATGTTGGACTATGCTCACCACCATCCATTTCCAGAACCTTTCATTTATTCTAAACAGAAATTCTGTACCCATTGTGCATCAATTCACTATTGCCTATCTATCTTGCACCAGATAAGCTCTAATCTATTTTCTGTCTCTGAACTTGCTTATTTCAGTGATTCAAATGACTGAAATCATACAATATGTCTGTATGTGCCGGACATTTCATTCAGTGTGATGTCTTCTAGTTTATCCATGGTAGCATGTGTCAGAACTTCATTATACAGCTGAATAATATTCCATTGTGTGTTTATATAACACAGTTTATCTCCTCTGTTGAATCATAATTGCATTACTTCCATCTTTTAGATATAAGAAAAACGTTTTTGTAAGTATTGCTATACAATTATATGTTTGAGTTTCCTGTTCTTTGGGGAATATATCTATAGGTAGAATGTAAGGTCAGATGATATGTTGTATGTTTAACTATTTGAGAAATCTCCAAACTCTTTCACACAGTGGTTACATCATTTTATATTCCCACCAGAAATGTACAAGGTTTTCTAATTCGCTGCACCTTGTATTTATTTTTTAATAGTAACCATTCTCATGAGTGTAAAGTGTATATGTCATTGTGATCTTTTTAAAACTTGTTCTTGTGGTACCAATTACTACTCACAGTTTCCCATTTAACCACTTTCAAGTAGATATTTCAATTAGATCAATTACATTCATGACATTGTGCTACTATCACCAATGTCCATTATCCCACTTCTTCATCACCTCAAACAAACTTTCTACTCATTGAACAATAATTCCTTTTCCTTCTGTACACCTCCAGACTTTGGTAACAACAAAATTTTGTAACACAGCACCCATTGGTCACTGTGAAATTTCCTTCTTTCAGTTATTTTGTATAAACAAGTTCATACAATATTTGTCATTTTGTGTTTGGCTTATTTTATACATGTTTTCACGATTCGTGCATGCTATAGTATGTATCAGATCTTCATTCACTTTTACAGTTGAATAATATTCCACTGTATGTATAACACCTTTTAAACAGTTTTTTATTCACACACTGTACAATTGATTCTTAGTGTACAATTAAAGGCTCTCTGTAGAATCACATAGTTATGCATTCATCATCACTTTTAATATGAGCACATTCTCACTTCTTCCAAAAGAAATACCATACCCTTTATATCCTCTTATTATTGACAGTTAGGTTTGGTATGGTGACTTTGTTATAATAAATGAAAGAATATTACAGCGTTACTGTTAACTATAGACCTTAATTTGTAAGAGCATATTAATTTTATTTTGAATTAATTTTATATGTTTATTTTTAAATTTTTTTAATTTTATAATATAACATATATGCAAAGCAAAGAAAGACAAAAATAATAGTTTTCAAAGCATTTGTCCACAATTAGTTGCAGGACAGATCCCAGAGTTTGTCTTAGGCTATCATATCACCATTTCAGATTTTGTCTTCTAGCTGCTCCAAAACATTTGTATACCACTTTTTATTTACTCATTCACCTATTAATGGACATGGGTTGCTTCCACTTTTCATCTCATTTGAAAAATGCTGCTGTAAATATCGGTATGTGATATTATCTGTGTCCCTACCTTTTGAGTTTATACCAAGAAGTTGGACGGTTAGGTTATATGGGAATTCCATTTTCAACTTTCTGTAGAACTGCCAAACTGGTCTCCATAGTGACTGTACCATTTCATAGTGCCACTAGCAATAATATCAGGATCCCTATTTCTCTGTGTCTTCATCAAAATTTATTATTCTTGACTTGGTTAGCAATAGCCATGTAGAGGATGGAAAGTAGTATTTTATTTTGGTTCTGATTTGCATTTCTCTGATAACCCATGATTTTGAATACTTTTTCATGTACTATTGGCTATTTGTATTTTCTTTGGACAAATTCTACTTAAATCAGTAATGAAGCTATACTGTCCTAGATTTTGCTGCATTGGGAGGTTTTGATAACTGATGTAATACTTAATTGTTCTTGGTCTTTTTAAAATTATATTTTTTATTGAGTCAGTTTAGTCAATTTGTGTGTCTCTGGGAATTTGTCCATTTCAAGAGTTATCTAATTTATTAGCATACAATCATTCTTAATATCCTCTTACAATCCCTTTTATTTCACTATTTCCCCCTTTCAGTTCAAATGATTTTTGTTATTTGTGTCCTCTCTTTTTGTTTCTTTACCAGTCTATCTAATCTTTGTCACAAGTCTGGGTATTTTGTATTTTCCTTTTCATTCATCTTAAGATATTTCCAAATTTCCTGGTGATTTTTTCTTTGCTACTTTGCTTTCTTATGAGTGCGTTGTTTAATTTCCATGTATTTATAAAGTTTCATGTTCTCTTGTTACTGATAATTAGATTCATTTCATTTTGTTCAGGTAAGCTCCTTTATATGATTTCAATTTTCTAAAATTTGTTGAAACTTGTATTCCAAAATGTTTGTGATACAATATACAGTCTGTCCTAGGGAATTATCCTTCTTCAGTTCAGAGAAATATTTACTCTGTTGCTTTCAAACTATTTGTGTTACCTATTTCTCACACACTCCCTCTCTCTATATGTTATATACAATGATATATGTCTGTTGCATATACTTGATACCTATTATCATTCAAGTCCCCTTTTTCTTTTGGCCTTCAGTGTGGATGTGCTAGCCATCATTTAAAGTGATATGGAGTGAACTAGTTCTCCCATCAATCTGTGAATATTGTTTCACATGTTTTAGGCCTCAGAATTTTTATTTACATGTTTTCATCCTCAAATTTTACTGTGATATATTGACATATCATATATGTATACAGTGTCTCACAGCAGCATCCCCTCATTGTGCAAGCACAATCACAATCAGTTTTAGACCATTTTCATTGCTCCAGAAAGAAAAATGACACATAGACATATAAAACAGAAAAAACAAATCATCCCCTATCCCTTATCTCCTCTATTGTTGACCTCTAGTATTGGTGTGGTACACTTGTTACTGTTGATGAAATAATATTGAGGTATTACTGTTAACTCTAGTCTATAGCTGACAAAGGTATTTTCCCCATATATCACATATATTAACTCTTTATACAAGCATTATATATTTGTACTAGTTCATACAAGAAATTGATTTTATTTGTAGTATTAATTAGTGACTTATTATTTCTCTATCAGCCCCTTTCAACCAAATTCATTAAAACAGAAAACTGTTACTTATAATCCCAATAACAAGCTACCCTCACCTCTATACATTTCCAAGTATTTAAGTTCAACCTTGTTAAAAAAAAATCTCTGTGTAATAGGTAATTGTCCCCCTCTTCTCTAACTTCTGGCTATTTCTATGTACCCTATATTCTATGTTTTAAGACTGAGTTTACATATTCTATTTATGTTTGTAATTGACACTTTTATCAATATATATAGGATCTCTCTTTGTTCCTCCTAAGAATATTTGACTTTTAGTCTGTTTTGTCTGTTTATTATTTAATCATCCCCACTGTATTTTGGTTATAATATTCATGGGATATTTTTTCAACCTTTCACTTTTGACTAATTTGTGTCTTTGAATTTAAGGTGTGTCACTTGTAAGTAGAATAGAGTTCTCCCTTCCACATCACAGGGGTTAGGGAACAAGTGGTGCCCCCACAATGTATAAAATCTGCATACAATTTTTTTGTCCTCTACTCATACCAGAGAAGAAGTCTGAATTTTTTTCTGTTTACAATAACTTATTTGCTCTGAAAGATAACACATATTGATATTACACAATACTATACATAAATTGTATACATTTCTGAGTTCCTAGACATTTTCTATGTTGTCTAGGGGCCTTCCTTCATGTGTCAGCTGCAGCTTCTGCAGAACTCCACTAAAGGTCCCAATTAATTTCTTATGGTAACCTGTTATATATTGAATGCATGATGGAGAAAGTCATGATGTAGATGGGATAAATTGAATATTTAAGACATTTGCATTTTTAAATACCTGGTCAGGCACCAGGAAATGAACCCAGGGCCCTCGCATGGCAGGTAAGAATGCTGCCACTGAGCCACTGTGGCCTGCCCTAAGACAGTTACTTTTAAAATAACTCCTGGTAATTCAGGACTTCTGAAAATTTTGGTATTTGGTTTTTGTAAGTCATAATTTTTTGTACCTCAATTATTTCATTACTTCCTCCTTTTTAATTTAGTTGTATTTTTGGTATGCAACTACACATGCAGAATATAACAGGCAAATGCATTAAAGTAATGAAAACTGCATGGTTTCAGACTCAAAAGGAACAAACACATAATTTGGGACAAGAACTTTATAAAGAAAGGTGAATAGAGAAATACAGGGACAAAGTTTGTGGATGATCTTGAAGTTAAGTTGGTATCAAAATCTAAAGAAAATATTAGATGCAGGATGCTAAATTAAACTCCACGGTAATCACAAAGAAAATACCAGAAAAATATGCAAAAAAGGAAATGATGAGTATTTCTGTAGTGGTTCATTTTAAAAGATCAACATCTTTGTGTGCATTTTAGCCATTAATATTTCCTCTTTTGAAAAATGTCCAATTGAAGTCTTTTGCTCCTTTTTTTATTGAATTTGACATTTTATCATTGAGTTCTAAGATTTCTTTGTATAATCTGGATAATAAATTCTTATTGGATTTGTGATTTCCAAATATTTTTTCCATTGAGTAGGCTTTTCACATTCTTGGCAAAGTCCTTTGGAGCACAAAAGTATTCAATTTTAAGGAGGCTCCATTTGTGTATTCTTTCCTTCATTGCTTGTAGTTTTGGGTGTAAGGTCTAATAAACCTTTATCCACCACATGTTCTGCCTACATTTTCTTCCAGGAACTTTATGGTCCTATCACTTTCATTTTGGTCTTTTATCCATTTTGAAGTAATTTTTGTATCAGGTGTGAGATAGTGGTCCTCTTTCTTTATTTGGATATAGATGTCTCCCAGTTTTTCCAACATTTGTTGAAGAAACTGTTCTGTCCTAGTAGAGTGGACTTGTCAGACTTGTCAAAAATCAACTGTTCAAAATGTGCAGGTCTAATTCTGAACTCTCAATTGCTTCAATTGATCAATATGTTTATCTTTATATCAGGTCCAGGCTGTTTTCATCATTGACTTTTTGTAATGCGCTTTAAAGTTAAGAAGTGTGGGTCCTCTAACTTCTTTCTTCTTTTTCAATATGTTTTTGGCTATTCTGTGCCTCTTAAATCCTCCAAATGAATTGGATAATTTCTTTTCTTCTTCTCCAACATCAACTGTTAATATTTTGATCAGGATTGCCTTGAATTTGTAAATCAATTTTGGTAGAAGTGACTTCTTAACAATATTTATTCTTCTAATACATGAACATGGAATTCCCTCAATCTATTTAGTTCTTCTTTGATTCCTCTTAGCAATATTTTGTTGTTTTCCAAATACAGATCCTTTATATACTTGGTTAATTTATTCCATGATATTGATTTTTCTAGTTGCCATTGTAAATGGAATAATTTTAGTCTTGATTTCCCCTTCAGAATGCACAGTACTAGTGTATAAATACACTATTGATATTTGCATGATGCTCTTGTATCTCATCACTTTGATGAACTCATTTATTAGCTCAGTAGTTTTGCAGATTTTTTGAAAATTTATATAAATGGGATCATATTATCTGCAAAGAGTGAATGTTTTAATTCTCCCTTTGCAATATGGATCCCTTTTATTTCCTAATATCTCTAGTAGAACATTAAGCATGATGTTGAATAGCAGTAATGGATGTGGGCATCATTACACACTTGAAACATTAGAGGGAAAGCTTTCAGTTTTTCACCATTGTGTATGATATTTATGTGGGTTTATCATATATGCCCTTTATCATGTTGAGCAGCTTTTTTATTCTTATCTTTGGAAGTATTTTACTGAAGCATATTCAATTTTGTCAAATGCTTTTTGTGCATCAACTGATATGATCATGTGAATTTTTGCCTTCAAATTTTACATGTATTTTATTAATTGTTTTTCTTGTATTGAGCCAAACCTTGTATGTCTCAGATAAAACCCACTCGGTTGTGGTACCTAATTCTTTTAATATACTGTTGGATTTGATTAGAAGGTATTTTGTTGAGGATATTTGAATCTATATTCATTAGATAAATTGGTTTATAATTCTTTTTTTCTTGTAGCATCTTTATCTGGCTTTGGTCTTAGGATGATGCTGGAATAGTAGAATGAATTAGTTAGTGTTCTTCAATTTTTTAAAGAGTTTGAGTTCAATTGATACTAAATACTTCATGAAATGATTTGTTGCATCCACTTGTGAAGCCATCTGGTCCTGGGCTTTACTTAGTGTGGAGGATTTTGATGATAGACTCGATCTCTTCTCTTGTAACTGGTCTGTTGAGGTCTTCTGTTTCTTCTAGAGTCAGGGTAGGATTCATATAATTTTAGGAATTTGTCCATTTTATCTAAGGTGTCTAATTCTCTTCATGCAGTTGTTCTAATATGCTCTTACACTCCTTTTAAATTCTGTGAGATCAGTAATAATGTCACCCCTCTCATTTCTGAGTTTATTTATTTGCATCTTCTCTGGTTTTGACTTTTCAATATAGTGAAGTTTGTTCATTTTAATGATCCTCTCAAAGAACCAACTTTTACTTTTACTGAGTTGCTATTGTTTTTCGTTCTCTATTTCATTTACTTCTGCCCTAATATTTTCTTTCCTTCTGCTTGCTTTGAGATTAGTTTGCTATCATTTTTTCTTCAGGTGTTTCATTAGGTGTTTATTTTAGTTCTTTCCTCCTTTATATTGTGGGTGTTTAGGGCCACAATTTTCATCCCTAGCACTGCCTTCAGTACGTTCCATAAGTTTTGATATGCTATATTTTCATTTTCATTTGTCTTGAAATATTTACAAATTTCTCTTGCAATGTCTTCTTTGACCCACTTATTTTTTATTGTTTCTAAAACAGAAGAAATTAATGTCACTAGTAAAGAAAAAGTGCACAATATGAAAAATAATTTTATGATTTGATTCAATAGAAATTAAGAAATTTCATTTTGGAGTTTTGAAATTCTCACTCTAAGTGTGTGTAAACAAATATAAATATAATAATTTTGAACAAACATCCTTCTCACTATTTGCAATTCAAATGTAAATATTTAAGATCACTACAAAAAAGGAAACAAGTCCAATAGTGGGAAAAATTTCTCCAACTTGCTGAAAAACTGCAGAATGTCTATGAAACTGTCAGGCAACCCAATCATAGCTCATAATATAAGCACATACATTCTTTCAAAATATCATGGTAAGAGATGGACAGGAATTCTTACATGTAGGATTGAGCCATAGATGAATAAAAATGTAGACTGTGACAAAGACATACATTAAGTGAAGAAAGTCAAAGTAAACACACTTCATTGTGGGCTGCAGTATGGAGTCAATAGAAACTATGTGATGAGATGGTGATGAAATATATTACAAGGAACATCTTGAGGAGATGTTACAAACTTTTTAATGCTTCCAAATCATTCAAGTGTCCATTAATTCAAAGATACTTTGTACAAAAAGTACTATGCAAATTATCAACAGAGCAAATGTAGTGATTTAAATCCTTAGTGTCTTCAGGATGTGTGAGTGTTCTGCTTAAGCTCTCCATCTGAATCTCTTAAAGAGTCAACAAAAGTAGATGTTATACATCCTCAATGCCACTTTAATACATAAAAGCATTCATTGTCATGTAAAAGCAGGCTTGTCATTTCCCAGCCCTTCCTCTCTGTGGATAGATCTGCTTAGTGCTGCAGTTCAGTGTTAGGCATCTCTTTGTTTCCACACCAAAACATGTTACAAATAGCACTGTTAGTAAAAATATCAACTATCCACTCACCAGTCATTTGTCTTCCTTTTACTCAATAATGCTGTGTTTTAAAGAGATGTTATTAAGTGATTCCAGTAACAGCAGTGGGCTAGGTGCTAGTCCAGGTATTAAGGGGAAAAAATGGACAGTTGAACAAAAAATTCATTCCTTCCTTTCTTCTTACATTCTAGCAAAGCATAGATAGAAAAACAAAGACAAATCCTGTAGAAAACAAAATCTCTTTAATATGAATGGAGTAAAATCTCAAATTATAAATTACAAATCTATCCTCTCATATTGGATCATTGTGCCAGTTTGAAAAGATGTATGTACCCTAGAAAGGCCATGTTTTAATTCTAATCCCATTTTGTAAAGGCACCCATTTCTTCTAATCCCTATGCAGTACTGTATGTTGGAACTTTAATAAATTTGTCTCCATAGAGATGTGACTCACACAAGAGTGGTTGTTAAACTGGATTAGGTGGAGATATGTCTCCACCCATTCCAAGTGGGTCTTGACTTTCCTGGAACCCTATAAGAGAGGAAACATTTGGGAGAAACCTGGAGATTCAGAAAGAGCAGAGAAGGATGACAGGATGCCACAGAACCATGAAGCAAAGAGTCCACTGGCCAGTGACTTTTGGAAATGAAGAAGAAAAATGCCTCCCATGGAGCTGGAGAGGAAGCTAGCAGATCATGCCATGTTCACCATGTGCCCTTCCAGACAAGAAAGAAACCCTGACTGTGTTCTCCATGTGCTTTTCTATTTGAGAAAAGAACTCTGAAGTTCATTGGCCTTCTTGAATCAAAATATCTTTCCCAGGATGCCTTAGATTGGACATTTCTATAGATTTGTTTTAATTGGGATATTTTCTCAGCCTAAAAACTGTGAACATGCAACTTATTAAATTCTCCTTTTTAAAAGCTATTGATTTTATGGTATATTGCATTCTGGCAGCTAGCAAATTAGAACAGTCATATATCAAAGCAAAACCTTTATTGATGTTCAACATCTGATATATCCAAAAATTCAGTAATATTAAAGATAGAATGGAATCCACAAGTATAGAAGAAATTTATACATGAAAGCAGTATATCTGAAAGGTGAATAAAATTAAACCAATACTATAGGAAAAATTTTGCCTCATTTTGTGGAAAATGCCAGTTAAACAATATGCATACTTACCCTATGAAGTGAAAACAAATACAATAAAAATATCGTTTGAAGAAAGACATAGAGGGCAATTAAGAGAGAAGGGGAAAATAAATTATTTATATACAAAAAAATAGAAGGAAATACTAATATGCAGACAACTTGCCAAAACAGTGCTGTCTGCAGTAAAGATACTATTCCATCCCTTCATATATCTCTGCACAGTCCATCACAGAAACCACTTCCCACATGTACATAATGAGATTTTAAAATTTGACTGGCACTATTGAGGAGCTTAAATTTTAGTTTTAATTGACTGGCACTATTGAGGAGCTTAAATTTTAGTTTTAATTGATTGTGTTAACATCAATTTAAATTTAACAGCAAATTGAGGCTAGTACTTATGGTATTGCACAACACAGATCTAGAATCTTGGAGGGGACTTTTAAAACTGGTGCTCCTGAGGAGCTGAACTTTTAGTTTAGTTTTATTTTTTTTAAGTCAATGTAAATTTACCACTAATTCAAATCTAGGGCTTACAGTATTGCACAGTATGGGCATAAAATCTTGGAGGGGACAGTTAAAATTACTGAAAGAGATTTAAAGCTCAAATTGTAAAAGGACTCATTAATAATAGGAAGTGTAGATAATGAGGTAAAAGTTGCTTTGATACAACATGTCTGAATATAAGCAGGGCTTATGAAATTATAGGTGAATGTGGTATGTTCACAGCTTACTGTTTGGAGAACTCAGATGATCCCCCAAGATTTTAGAGGAAAGCACTTTGCTCTTCTTTCTAGTTTCCACACTTTCCAGCTTATTTTCATCATACATAAACCTCTATTTTGCATTCTATTTTAAAACAGTTATAAATCTAAGAAGGGCTATATTCCAGGGATCACACCCTGATTACAAATATAATAAACCCAGTTAGGGCTGCATTCTGTGGATGCACACACTTCATCTTGATAGACTGCCAGAAAATTACAAAATTAGAACCCCTGTATGATGTTGGATAATATAGATATTAGGCCATTTTGAAGGGCAAGAAAGAGAGTCATACATTTCTTAATTCCTTCATAAGCTCGTCTGACTTGATTATCATGTAAGGAATCATTTTACTCCTGGAGATAGAGAAAGGAGACAAAGACACTGATTAGATACCCTATAGAAAACATGCCAAAATTCCTTCAAATTAATTTGGAAATGTCAATAATTGGAAGATTGTGTTAGGTTGCAAGCTGCTGGAATGCAATATACCAAAAGTGGAACAGCTTTTCAAAAGGGGAATTTAATAAGTTACAAGTTTACATTTCTAAATCTATGAAAATGCCCAAATTAAGGTGCTGACAAGAGAGTAGCTTCACTCAAGAAGGGCCAAATTGTCTGGAACACCTGTTGGCTGGGACATCATGTGGCTGACAACTGCTGGTCCCTTGCTCCTGGGGTCTGTTGTTTTCAGTCTCTACTTACATGGGCTCCTCACTGCTGCTCTGGGGCTGGTTTTCATCTCTTGGCTTTTCTTAGCTTTCTCAAGATTCTGTCTTGCTTAACATCTCATGGCAACATCTGCTGGGCTCCAAGCATCTCCAAAGATTTGTCTCTATTCTCTGAAGCAACTGTTCCCCAAGCATCTACATCTGCTTTCTCTGTCAGCTCTGAGGTTTCTGTTATTTTTGTCTCTCTCTGTTATTTTTGTTTCCTCTGTTAAAGGACTTCAGTAAACTAATCAAAACCGACCCTGAATGGGCAGAATTACATCTCCATCTAATAAAAAGGTGACACCCACGATTAGGCATGCTTCATCTCTGTGAAGATAATTTAATCAAAGCTTGTGTGCCCTACAGTATAGAATTATATTAGAAGAAATGCTTCCTCCCACAAAATTAGATCAGGATTAAAACATGTGTTTTTCTGGGACATAATACTTTCAAACTGGCATAAAGATGAATAAATAAGGACATTTCAGAGTGTAAAATGATGTGAACAAAATAAAACAGGTTCCTGGGATAAAGAAGGGAGGATGGAGGTGGTAGGTTAAAAGCCAAATAGCACTCCCTTGATTAAGTTAAGAATGTTCTCTGTTCTATCAAAATGGGATGATAATATTATAATTGCTTTTTGCTTTTTTTGTTTTGTCTTTGTTTTTCTTTTTTATGTTTCACTTTTTATTGTCTAGAATTGTTTTTGATAGGTAGAAATTACATGAAAATTCTAGCACATAGCATGGTTGTAATACATAAGTTTATTGCCATTTCATTCACAAATTTAACATTTGAAAGGAATTCTAGAGCTTTTTTCTTCAATTGGTATTTTTCATTTTTTCTCTGGTGGGGGTTTTTGCATGGTGTGAATATGACAAAAGTTAATTGAAATTTTAATCTGTTAATATTCATAGTCACATGGATACATTAAAATATGTTTAATATTTCAAAAGTAAATTGGATTTCCTTGACTTGTGATTATCCCTTTTTTTGATGGAGCTGAATGCACATAACATCAAATGAACTATTTTGAAGTGTACAGTCAGTGGCATTTACTATATTCACAATGTTGTGCATTGGCTTTATCTGTTACCAAAACATTTTTGTAATCCTCAAAGGAAACCCCATATCTACCACTATCAAATGCTATTAAAAATTAATCTTCTTTCTGTCTCTATGGATTTACCTACACTGGCTATTGCATATAAATAGAGTCAGAAAAGATATGTGAACTTTTAGGTCTGCCTTCATTAACTTAACTTGTTTATTTGTTCATTGTTATATGATGTGATTATTTCTTTCCTATTTCTGGCTGGATGGTATTCCATTGTGTGGATATAATAAATCTTCTATTCTGTTTTATGGAAGAGTTTGAAAAGTATTGGTACCAGTTCTTCTTTAAATGTTTTATTGATTTCAACACTGAAGATGTCCTGATTTTTTCTTCATGGGAAGGTTTTTGACTTCTGATCAAGTTCTTTGTTTATTATAGTTCTATTAAGATATTTTATATCTTCTAGAGTCAATTTTTGTAATTTGGTTATTTCTAGGAATTTTTACCATCCATACTATTAAACTTGTTGGATTACAATTATTTATAGCATCCTCATTCAATTCCCCACTTTAATTTCTCATTTTTGTTACTTGTGTTTGTCAGTTGAGGTAAAGTCGTGGCAATTTTATTGATGTTTCAAAGAACCATGTTTTGGTTTTGTTGATTTTGTCTTTTGTTTTCTCTTCTGCATTCTGTGTTTGTCCACTTTAATCTTTATTATTTTCTTCTTTCTCATAACTTTGTGCTTAGTCTGCTCTCCTTTTTATAGATCTATACAATGCATAATGTGTAAAGTTAGATACTTTATTGGGAATCATTTTTCTTTATTAAAGTAGGTATTTCAAGATACAATTTGCTTGAACAGTACTTTCTTTTCATCCCACAAAGTTGGTATGTTGTATTATCATTTTCATTCATCTCAATATGTTTTGTAATATCCCTTGTAATTGATTTTTCACCCACAGTTTGTTAAATGGGGGTATTTAATTTCCACATTGTATTAGTTAGGGTTCTCTAGAGAAACAGAATCAAGAGGGAACACTTGCAAATATAAAATTTATGAAAGTGTCTCACGTGACCATAGGAACGCAGAGTCCAAAATCCACAGGGCAGGCTGCGAAGCCGATGACTCCAATGGATGGCCTGGATGAACTCCACAGGAGAGGCTCACCAGCCAAAGCAGGAATGCAACCTGTCTCCTCTGAGTCCTCTTTAAAAGGCTTCCCATGATTGCATTTAGCATCACTAATTGCAGAATACACTCCCCTTTGGCTGATTACAAATGGAATCAGCTGTGGATGTAGCTAATGTGATCATGACCTAATCCTATGAAATGTCCTCATTGCAACAGACAGGCCAGCACTTGCCCAATCAGATGAACAGGTACAACAACTTGGCCAAGTTGACACCTGTCCCTAACCATGACAGTCCACCCCTTGTCAACTTTGCACCTATATATATATATCACCTTAGACCATACTTAATTTCCAAATGAAAACAAATAAGCACACATTTTTTCTTTTACCTGACAATACTCAACTGTCCTGCATATAACTGGAAACACATTAAATCTCTCCAGAATAGGGTGCAAACCCTTGGGCAACATTCATTCTTAAACTTGATATCTTACAACTTAAATAGTATAACACAAACAAAACAGCATTACAGTCCTCATTTCTGTAACTGATCACGTGGTTGAAGTTCATATTTATCACTACCTTCTTCCACTACCCATTCCATGTTCCCTTTCCCCTCAGCAAGCACTTCAGCTGGCCATGGTTCTTTGCCTGGTGGGGTGACCCAAACCTTCATTCCTGAAGTCTCAGAGCCATTAGTGGTCCTGCCTGGATTGTGTTGTTGCAGTTTTCCATTGATTTTGATCACAGGGCATGGTAGTACTAATAGACACCCCAGGGGATCTCCTGTATTCCAAGAAAACTCTTCTTTACCTCCATTATGTAGTTGCAGTCCTACTTCCTTCTGATAGTCAGGGTCAATTACCCCAGACAATAATGTAATCCCCTTCTTGGTGTGTTGATCCAGAGGCATAAGTAGCCCAAAGTGGCCAGGTGGCGATCTTAACTTCCAGTTCAGTGGTATCACTGTTGTTTCTCCTGGAGAAAGCACACCCCGTTTTGGAACTAAAACCTGTAGACCAGCAGAACTCAGGATAGCAGGGACAGGAAGCAAAAATTTTCCTAGTGGATCACTAGGAGTAATAGTGAGTGGCACCACACCCATTTCCACCCCTTGGTTCCTGGACCCATGGATCCTGGCTATGGGAGAAACAGCACCATACAGCAGACGCTGATTCAGAGCATACACAGCTTCCTGGAGAACATTACCCCAGCCTTTCAAGTTTTTGCCACCTAGTTGGCACCGTAATTCAGTTTTCAAAAGGCCATTCCACCGTTCTATCAATCCAGCTGCTTCTGGATGATGGGGAACATGGTAAGACCAGAGAATTCCATGAGCATGTGCCCATTCCCGCACTTCATTCACTGTGAAATGTGTTCCTTGATCCGAAGCAATGCTATGTGGAATACCATGATAATGGATAAGGCATTCTGTAAGCCCACGGATAGTAGTTTTGGCAGAAGCATTGCATGCAGGGAAAGCAAACCCATATCCAGAGTATGTGTCTATTCCAGTTAGAACAAATCGCTGCCCCTTCCATGAAGGGAGTGGTCCAATGTAATCAACCTGCCACCATGTAGCTGGCTGGTCACCTCGGGGAATGGTGCCATATCAGGGGCTGAGTGTGGGTCTGTGCTGCTGGCAGATTGGGCACTCAGCAGTAGCTGTAGCCATGTCAGCCTTGGTGAGTGGAAGTCCATGTTGCTGAGCCCATGCATAACCTCCATCCCTACCACCATGACCACTTTGTTCATGAGCCCATTGGGCAATAACAGGAGTTGCTGGGGAAAGAGGCTGACTGGTATCCATAGAATGGGTCATCTTATCCACTTGATTATTAAAATCTTCCTCTGCTGAAGTCACCCTCTGGTGTGCATTCACATGGGACACAAATATCTTCATGTTTTTAGCCCACTCAGAAAGGTCTATCCACATACTTCTTCCCCAGACCTCTTTGTCACCAATTTTCCAATTATGGTCTTTCCAAGTCCCTGACCATCCAGCCAAACCATTAGCAACAGCCCATGAGTCAGTATACAAACGCACCTCTGGCCAGTTTTCCTTCCAAGCAAAATGAACCACCAGGTGCACTGCTCGAAGTTCTGTCCACTGGGAAGATTTCCCCTCACCACTGTCCATCAAGGACACCCCAGAAAGGGGTTGTAATGCTGCAGCTGTCCACTTTCGGGTGATACCTGCATATCGTGCTGAACCATCTGTAAACCAGGCCCGAGTTTTCTCTTCCTCAGTCAATTCACTGTAAGGAACACCCCAAGAGGCCATAGCTCTGGTCTGGGAAAGAGAAGGTAATGTGGCAGGAGGAGTGGAAACCATGGGCATTTGTGCCACTTCTTCATGTAACTTACTTGTGCCTTCAGGACCTGCTCTGGCTCTATCTCGTATATACCATTTCCACTTTACAATAGAGTGCTGCTGTGCATGCCCAACTTTATGGCTTGGTGGGTCAGACAACACCCAGCTCATGATAGGCAACTCAGGTCTCATGGTAACTTGGTGGCCCATGGTTAAGCGTTCAGTCTCTACTAAGGCCCAGTAGCAGGCCAAAAGCTGTTTCTCAAAAGGAGAGTAGTTATCTGCAGCAGATGGTAAGGCTTTGCTCCAAAATCCTAAGGGTCTGCGTTGTGATTCTCCTATAGGGGCCTGCCAAAGGCTCCAGACAGCATCTCTATTTGCCACTGACACTTCCAGCACCATTGGATCTGCTGGATCATATGGCCCAAGTGGCAGAGCAGCTTGCACAGCAGCCTGGACCTGTCACAGAGCCTCCTCTTGTTCAGGTCCCCACTCTAAATTAGCAGCTTTTCTGGTCACTCGATAAATGGGCCGGAGTAGCACACCCAAATGAGGAATATGTTGTCACCAAAATCCAAAAAGACCAACTAGGCGTTGTGCCTCTTTTTTGGTTGTGGGAGGGACCAGATGCAGCAATTTATCCTTCACCTTAGAAGGGATATCTCGACATGCCCCACACCACTGGACACCTAAAAATTTCACTGAGGTGGAAGGCCCCTGTATTTTTGTTGGATTTATCTCCCATCTTCTGACACGCAAATGCCTTACCAGTAAATCTAGAGTAGTTGCTACTTCTTGCTCAATAGGTCCAATCAACATGATATCATCAATATAATGGACCAGTGTGATGTCTTGTGGGAGGGAGAAACGATCAAGGTCTCTGCGAACAAGATTATGACATAGGGCTGGAGAGTTGATATACCCCTGAGGTAGGACAGTGAAAGTATATTGTTGACCTTGCCAGCTGAAAGCAAACTGTTTCTGGTGGTCCTTACTAATAGCTATTGAGAAAAAAGCATTTGCCAGATCAATAGCTGCATACCAGGTACCAGGGGATGTATTGATTTGCTCAAGCAATGATACTACATCTGGAACAGCAGCTGCAATTGGAGTTACCACCTGGTTGAGTTTACGATAATCCACTGTCATTCTCCAAGACCCATCTGTTTTCTGCACAGGCCAAATAGGAGAGTTGAATTGGGATGTGGTGGGAATCACTACCCCTGCATCTTTCAAGTCCTTAAGAGTGGCAGTAATCTCTGCAATCCCTCCAGGAATACGGTATTGCTTTTGATTTACTATTTTGCTTGGTAGGAGCATTTCTAGTGGCTTCCACTTGGCCTTTCCCACCATAATAGCCCTCACTGCATGAGTTAGAGAACCAACGTGGGGATTCTGCCAGTTGCTCAGTATGTCTATGCCAATTATACATTCTGGAACTTGGGAAATAACTACAGGATGGGTCCGGGGGCCCACTGGACCCACTGTGAGACGGACCTGAGCTAAAACTCCATTGATCACCTGGCCTCCATAAGCCCCCACTCTGACTGGTGGTCCAGAGTGATGTTTTGGGTCCCCTGGAATTAATGTCACTTCTGAACCAGTGTCTAATAATCCCCAAAATATCTGATCATTTCCTTTTCCCCAATGCACAGTTACCCTGGTAAAAGGCTGTCGGTCTCCTTGGGGAAGACTTAGAGGAAGGTCAACAGTATAAATTTGTGGCAGTGTAACAGGTTTCTTCCCCATAGGTACCTGGCCTCCCCTTCATTCAAGGGGCTCAGGGTCTGTAAACTGTTTCAAGTCTGGAAATTGATTAAGGGGCCATGACTCTGTGTTTTTGTAATTCAGGTTAGACTTCTGTTCCCTTGACCTAGAACTCTTTTGTTTATACAGCTCCAACAAGAATTTAGTAGACTGCCCTTTTATTGTATTTCTAGGCACCCCATGATTTACTAGCCAATGCCACAAATCTCTGTGTGTCATAATTTTGATGCCTCCTTTGAGTTTGTTGTCTATTATAATAGCCGCGTCTACCCTGTCTTTGGTGATTAAGTGCTGCCACCTGGCTTCTGCCAACTCGGGATCCTGTCATCTCCATTGTGTTTAAGGATTCCAGCTCAGTGGCAGCAGTTCCTACAGTAATATCTGACCTACAGGAAGTGCAACCACAGAGCTCTTGAGCGATTATGGTGCTAGTCTCACAAACTTATTTCTCACTGTTCTGGTAAAAGGTGCATCATCTGGACATTCCTGGGGTGTAAGAGCAGGCTTTGCATGATAAATCCACTCTAACATCCCAATCTCTCTAAGCCTCTGGATCCCCTCATCTACATTATACCAGGGCAGTTCTGGCGATTTCAACCTCAGGTAATGTTGGCCACCTTTTGATCCATGTTTCAACCAACCACCCAAACAAGCTGTTAACACCTTTTCTAACTGCTCGAGCTATAACATTGAATGCAGAATCTCTGCTTAGTGGGCCCATATCAATAAATTCAGCCTGATCCAGCCTTATATTCCTCCCACCATTATCCCACACTCTTAAAATCCATTGCCACACATATTCCCCTGATTTCTGTCTATATAAATTGAAAAACTCACACAGTTCTTTTGGAGTATAACGTACCTCCTCATGTGTGATACTTTGTACCTCACCTTTAGGGGCCTGTTGGGACTTTAGTCTAGTTATAGGTCTAGAAGAAATGAGGGGTGGTGGGGGTGGGTCATGAAAAGAATTAGAAATATCTTCCAAGCCATTTGCTTCAGGGCTTTCATTTGCAGTTTTATCTGGTGAAACAGGATTAATCACTCTAGGGCTAATCCCTTCAGGAGGAGGTTGGGTGGCCAATTCCTCAAGGCAGGCTGGAGGTGGGGTGGCTATGTCCTCAGGGCAGACTATTACAGGGTTATCTAAAGAAGGCTCAGCATGGTCTAGGGTTTCAACCTCACCCCCAACATCATTATCAATCCATATGTCACCATCCCATTTTTCAGGGTCCCACTCCTTTCCAATCAATGCCCTCACTTTAACGGCAGACACCATGCAAGACTGAGATTTCAGTTTACATTGTAAAGTTGCTACTCTAACAATAAGATTCTGAGTCTGATTTTCAGAGATCTCAAGTCTACGGCTACAGGAAATAAAATTTTCCTTCAGGATACTCATAGAAACCTCTACATCTTTCAGACGGTGCTTAAGCTTCTTGTTTGAAGCCTTAAGCCCATCCCTTTCACCCTTTAATGTAGACAGTGTATCTAACAACAACCAACCAACATCTCTATAACTCTTATTTCTACAAAACTCTGTAAAGGTGTCAAAAACATTATCCCCCAGAGTCTGGCTTTGTACAAGCGAAGCATTAGGAGAATCGAATGATGATATTTTGACTATCTCCTTTGCCAACTCAGTGCATGGATTGGGAGTGTCATTCTGATTATGGGAATCAGAGTCCTTAGTGTCTCTGAGCCCAGTCAGAGTAGAAAACCATTCATAAAAACCCATTTTTAAGATTCTGTTCCTTAAGAACCACTCCTGGTACCAAGATGTATTAGTTAGGGTTCTCTAGAGAAACAGAATCAACAGGGAACACTTGCAAATATAAAATTTATGAAAGTGTCTCACATGACTGTAGGAACGCTGAGTCCAAAATCCACAGGGCAGGCTGCGAAGCTGATGACTCCAATGGATGGCCTGGACGAACTCCACAGGAGAGGCTCACCAGCCAAAGCAGGAATGCAACCTGTCTCCTCTGAGTCCTCCTTAAAAGGCTTCCCATGATTGCATTTAGCATCACTAATTGCAGAAGACACTCCCCTTTGGCTGATTACAAATGGAATCAGCTGTGGATGTAGCTAACGTGATCATGACCTAATCCTATGAAATGTCCTCATTGTAACAGATAGGCCAGCGCTTGCCCAATCAGATGAACAGGTACCACAACTTGGCCAAGTTGACACCTGTCCCTAACCATGACACACATTTTTGTGAATTTTCTGATTTTCCTTATGTTACTGACTTATATTTCTTTTTATTATTTTTTGGGAATTTACTTTGTGTGGTTCAGTTTTTTAGAAATTTTATAGACTTCATTTGGAACTAGATATTTGGTCTAACCTTGAGAATATCCCGTGTGAGTTTGAAAAGAATGGATACTTACTTCTGTTTTGTGACATGCTCTGTATAGGTCTCCTAGATGTAGGTGGTTTATAGCATCAAGTCCTCTATTACTGATAATAGTCTTACATAGCACAATCAACCCCCTCTTTACATTATTGTCACAACTTACATCTTTATATATTTTCTTCCCAATAACATAGGTTTATAATTATTGTTGTATGCAATTATCTCCAAGTCATACTGAGAAAAAGAGGTTTTATATACAAAAAAAATCACTAATGCTAGCAGTCTTAGTTTAACAGAGCTGTCATGACGAATACAGACTTAAGCAACATGCATTTACTGTCTCACAGTTTTGAATAATGGAAGACTAAAATCAAAATGTCAGCAAGTCCATGCTTTCTGTCATAGTTGGTAGAATTGTGGTGATGGAAGTCCTCTCTCACGTAATGATCTCTTTCCCTTCTCTGGTTTGAATGTCTGGTTCTTTCCTTTCCACCTCCATGTACAATTTTCTTTACATATGAAGTATCTCCTATTCGGTTCAAGCCCAAATGCATTCCATTCCATCAAAGAATATGCACAGATCCTATTCACAAATGAGTTCAGACCCTGACTTACCTTAGTATATTTGAAGATACCATTTTCAAGTGGGTTTCACCAACATGAGTGTTCACTAAGACTTGAATATGATCTCTATGTGTAGAGCATTCCATCTGAAAAACACATATGTAAAATTAAACACCTTTCCCTGTCTTAGTGCATTGGTTCTGTTGGAGTATTCCCTTATGCTTAGCTAGGCCCTTTAAACAACTACCTTTGTCTTCACTTCCTAATTTTCTGAAGTTTAATCATCACACTGATGTGGCAACATAGGTTCTTCTTGGTCCTTTTCTGAATGAGTGCAAATGCTTTCAAAAAACATGCTTGACTTCCCTGATTCCCCTTAAAAATAAATTTTTCAAAATATTTATTCTGTAAAATAGGCCTCTTCAGTTTTCCTAGACAGGATTTTTTTCCCCTGTTATTTATTTTTATTCCATATGTTCTACTCATTTGTTGACAAGGTAGATAAAAGGAGCATCAGACACAAGGTTTTCACAATCACACAATCACATTGTGAAAGCTATATCATTATTCAATCATCCTCAAGAAACATGGCTACTGGAACACTGCTCTACATTTTTAGGCAGTTCCATCTAGCCTCTCCATTACATCTTGAATAACAAGCTGATATCTACTTAATGCATAAGAATAACCTCCAGGATAACCTCTTGACTCTGTTTGAAATCTCTCAGCCATTGACACTTTTCTCATTTCACTCTTCCCTCTTTTGGTTGAGAATGTTTTCTCAATCCCTTGATGCTAAGTCTCAGCTCATTCTAGGTTTTTTCTCAATCTCTTGATGCTGAGTCTCAGCTCATTCTAGGATTTCTGTCCCATCTTGCCAGGAAGGCCCACACCCCTGGGAGTCATGTCCCACATAGGGGAATAGTGATGAGACTGCTTGTTGTGTTGGCTGGAGAGAGAGACCACACCTAGACATGACTTTGATGAGTTTATTATTTACTTCACTGGGCATCTTTCACCCAGGCAGCAGAGATTTCTCATTCTCATTCTAATGTTTTCAAGGACCATCTTTCAATTTGCCACTGTTTTTGCCATGACAGAGTTATAAGACCAAAGAAAGGCAACAATCTTGCATCTAAACATCAGGAAATGTCCTGACAGGTTAAATGAGACAAGCACAATTTCTTGAGATCTAAATCTCCCTGCTCCCTCTGGGGAACACTGGGAATAGATGTGACTGTCTTCAGAACTATCCCACACTTGAGACGTGGGGTTATAGGGGTAAGTAGAAATGCTGTAAAGTCTCTCCTTATTTGTTACCTTTTTGATTCAGCCTTCAATGTGGTTGCTGTAAATCTGTGACTATTTGTTATGACAAATATGATTTTGATGGTTTATACTTTGTATTCATTGTTTCTGAGGACAGATGATTCATTGGAGCTTCCTAATCTAATGTTTTTGTTGATATTGTGAGCTACACAATTTCAAGTGAGAATATCACCCATATTAATCATTGCTACTAAGACAATGGATTTTAAGGCCTTTGCACATTCACATTATTTGTCTTCCTTTTATTATGATATCTATAATCCATTGCCAGAGATTCTGATTTAATTGTCCTTGGTTTTGAAATTGACATTTAGAATTTAAAATATCCCAAGATTATTTGAATAAGCATTAAAGTTTGAAAACCACTTCCATAAAGAAGTAGAGACCAAAACAGGACCTTGCAGCTTACAGTGTGAGGTACATGTGCTCTTTGTATTACACATCTTGAGAGCTTGCCAGAAAGGTAATTTCAAAGGGTCCTCCACAAACCTCCTAAATCAGGAACTGAATATTTACAAGATTGCAGAGATTCATGTGATTGTTGAAGTATGAGCAGTATTGGGTCTCAATTGTCTTCAGCTTCCCACACCTATGCAGAAAAGTGAGAATGCTGTCACTGTCTCCTTCTGTTCATGTCCAAAAGCATCTCTGCTCAGAAGAGAAAATACAGATGGTTGCCAAGAAAAGTTAACCTTTGGTAGTGAACTTTTGCTGTCCCAAACTGTTTCCCTTCTTTTGTACGACGGACCAAAATGGAATAGTCTTAGGTTGAGATACTGAATAATACAACCACTAATAGTGTAGTAAACAAGAATTCCCCCATACCTTATTTCTTCACATACTCAACCTTATTTCTGAGAAGCATGTATTTTCTGTTATTTTAAGGCTTCTTTGTATTTTTCAGTTTTTAGTCATCTTTTTGTTTTTAATTTTTTTTTAACATGGGCAGGCACTGGGAATCGAACCCAGGTCCTCTGGCATGGCAGGTAAGCATTCTTGCCTGCTGAGCCACTGTGGCCCGCCCTTTGTTTTTAATTTTATCTTTCCAAATTTATACTCATCTTTAGATACCCCCATGTATCAAATGATGAGTATCTTCATTTATACACTATACCTCCCCAACTCCTAGGCCAAACCTTATCCTAAAATAATTATATCATGAATCTTGTTAAATGTAATTAGTGTTTATCATATTTTTTAATAGATATGAAACCTTTATTGCTATTTTGTCATTTTTTTCATTAAAAAATTATTCTGGAATCAGCTGTTGTTTTAATATGTCATTTTATTTACTTTCATTGTATCTAATCAGTTGTCATCCCTAATATGCAAAATAATTGTAAAATTACTCCCAATCCTTTAATTTCAAGTAATAATCTATTATATCTAAATTTCTTCACCTGGCAACCCTCATTTTGGCAGCCTTCTCTATTGTTACTTCACTGCTGAGTTTTGTGGGCCTGTTGGGACCTACATTCTAGTGTACAATTTCTCATGTTTTTGCATATTTTTTAGTTCTTCTTTGAATTGGTGGTCGTAATTGAGCAGTCCATGGCCTCACCATTTTTTTTAATTAAAGAAAAAAAAGAAATTAACACAACATTTAGAAATCATTCCATTCTATATATGCAATCAGTAATTCTTAACATCATCACAGAGATGCGTGATCATCATTTCTTAGTACATTTGCATTGATTTAGGAAAAGAACTAGTAAAACAACAGCAAAAGTTATAGAATCTTAATATAGAGAAAAAAATAAATAAAATAATAGTAAAAAAAGAAAAATAGAAAAAGAAAAGGATAAAAAAGAAACAAACAAACAAACAGACAAAGAAACAAAAAAACCTATAGCTCAGATGCAGCTTCATTCAGAGTTTTAACATGATTACTTTACAAATAGGTATTATTGCGCTGTCCATTTTTGAATTTTTGTATCTAGTCCTGTTGCACAGTCTGTATCCCTTCAGCTCCAATTACCCATTATCTTACCCTGTTTCTAACTCCTGCTGGACTCTGTTACCAATGACATATTCCAAGTTTATTCTCGAATGTCAGTTCACATCAGTGGGACCATACAGTATTTGTCGTTTAGTTTTTGGCTAGACTCACTCAGCATAATGTTCTCTAGGTCCATCCATGTTATTACATGCTTCATAAGTTTATCCTGTCTTAAAGCTGCATCATATTCCATTGTATGTATATACCACAGTTTGTTTAGCCACTCATCTGTTGATGGACATTTTGGCTGTTTCCATCTCTTTGCAATGGTAAATAATGCTGCTATAAACATTGGTGTGCAAATGTCCGTTTTTGTCTTTGCCCTTAAGTCCTTTGAGTAGATACCTAGCAATGGTATTGCTGGGTCGTATGGCAATTCTATATTCAGCTTTTTGAGGAACCGCCAAACTGCCTTCCACAGTGGTTGCACCATTTGACATTCCCACCACAGTGGATAAGTGTGCCTCTTTCTCCGCGTCCTCTCCAGCACTTGTCATTTTCTGTTTTGTTGATAATGGCCATTCTGGTGGGTGTGAGATGATATCTCATTGTGGTTTTGATTTGCATTTCTCTAATGGCCAGGGATATTGAGCATCTCTTCATGTGCCTTTTGGCCATTTGTATTTCCTCTTCTGAGAGGTGTCTGTTCAAGTCTTATTCCCATTTTGTAATTGGGTTGGCTGTCTTTTTGTTGTTGAGTTGGACAATCTCTTTATAAATTCTGGATACTAGACCTTTATCTGATATGTTGTTTCCACATATTGTCTCCCATTGTGTAGGCTGTCTTTCTACTTTCTTGATGAAGTTCTTTGATGCACAAAAGTGTTTAATTTTGAGGAGTTCCCATTTATTTATTTATTTCTTCAATGCTCTTGCTTTAGGTTTAAGGTCCATAAAACTGCCTCCAATTGTAAGTTTCATAAGATATCTCCCTACATTTTCCTCTAACTGTTTTATGGTCTTACACCTAATGTTTAGATCTTTAATCCATTTTGAGTTAACTTTTGTATAGGGTGTGAGATACACGTCTTCTTTCATTCTTTTACATATGGATATCCAGTTCTCTAGGCACCATTTATTGAAGAGACTGTTCTCTCCCAAGTGAATTGGCTTGACTGCCTTTTCAAAGATCAAATGTCCATAGATGAGAGGGTCTATATCTGAGCACTCTATTCGATTCCATTGGTCGATATATCTATCTTTATGCCAATACCATGCTGTTTTGACCACTGTGGCTTCATAATATGCCTTAAAGTTAGGCAGCGTGAGACCTCCAGCTTCGTTTTTTTTCCTCAAGATGTTTTTAGCAATTCGGGGCACCCTGCCCTTCCAGATAAATTTGCTTATTGGTTTTTCTATTTCTGAAAAATAAGTTGTTGGGATTTTGAGTGGTATTGCATTGAATCTGTAAATCAATTTAGGTAGGATTGACATCTTAACTATATTAATCTTCCAATCCATGAACACGGTATGCCCTTCCATCTATTTAGGTCTTCTGTGATTTCTTTTAACAGTTTTTTGTAGTTTTCATTGTATAGGTCTTTTGTCTCTTTAGTTAAATTTATTCCTAGGTATTTTATTCTTTTAGTTGCAATTGTAAATGGGATTCATTTCTTGATTTCCCCCTCTGCTTGTTCATTGCTAGTGTATAGAAATGCTACAGATTTTTGAATGTTGATCTTGTAACTTGCTACTTTGCTGTACTTATTTATTAGCTCTAGTAGTTTTGTTGTGGATTTTTCCGGGTTTTCGACATATAGTATCATATCATCTGCAAACAGTGAGAGTTTTACTTCTTCCTTTCCAATTTTGATGCCTTGTATTTCTTTTTCTTGTCTAATTGCTCTGGCTAAAACCTCCAGCACAATGTTGAATAACAGTGGTGATAATGGACGTCCTTGTCTTGCTCCTGATCTTAGGGGGAAAGTTTTCAATTTTTCCCCATTGAGGATATTAGCTGTGGGTTTTTCATATATTCCCTCTATCATTTTAAGGAAGTTCCCTTGTATTCCTATCTTTTGAAGTGTTTTCAACAGGAAAGGATGTTGAATTTTGTCAAATGCCTTCTCTGCATCAATTGAGATGATCATGTGATTTTTCTGCTTTGATTTGTTGATATGGTGTATTACATTAATTGATTTTCTTATGTTGAACCATCCTTGCATACCTGGGATAAATCCTACTTGGTCATGATGTATAATTCTTTTAATGTGTTGTTGGATTCGATTTGCTAGAATTTTATTGAGGATTTTTGCATCTATATTCATTACAGAGATTGGTCTGTAGTTTTCTTTTTTGTAATATCTTTGCCTGGTTTTGGTATGAGGATGATGTTGGCTTCATAGAATGAATTAGGTAGCTTTCCCTCCACTTTGATTTTTTTGAAGAGTTTGAAGACAGTTGGTACTAATTCTTTCTGGAATATTTGATAGAATTCACATATGAAGCCGTCTGGTCCTGGACTTTTCTTTTTAGGAAGCTTTTGAATGACTGATTCAATTTCTTTACTTGTGATTGGTTTGTTAAGGTCATCTATTTCTTCTTGAGTCAAAGTTGGTTGTTCATGTCTTTCCAGGAACCCATCCATTTCATCTAAATTATTGTATTTATTAGCATAAAGTTGTTCATAGTATCCTGTTATTACCTCCTTTATTTCTGTGATGTCAGTAGTTATGTCTCCTCTTCCATTTCTGATCTTATTTATTTGCATCCTCTCTCTTCTTCTTTTTGTCAATCTTGCTAAGGGCCCATCAACCTTATTGATTTTCTCATAGAACCAATTTCTGGTCTTATTGATTTTCTCTATTGTTTTCATGTTTTCAATTTCATTTATTTCTGCTCTAATCTTTGTTATTTCTTTCCTTTGGCTTTCTTTGAGGTTAGTTTGCTGTTCTTTCTCCAGTTCTTCCAAGTGGACAGTTAATTCCTGCATTTTTGCCTTTTCTTCTTTTCTGATATAGGCATTTAGGGCAATAAATTTCCCTCTTAGCACTGCCTTTGCTGCGTCCCATAGGTTTTGATATGTTGTGTTTTCGTTTTCATTCACCTTGAGGTATTTGAGTAAATACCTCGAGTAAATGAGTTTTCTCTTGCAATTTCTTCTTTGACCCCCTCGTTGTTTAAGAGTGTGTTGTTGAGCCTCCACTTATTTGTGAATTTTCTGGCACTCTGCCTATTATTGATTTCCAACTTCATTCCTTTATGATCCAAGAAAGTGTTGTGTATGATTTCAATCTTTTAAATCTGTTAAGACTTGCTCTGTGACCCAGCATATGGTCTATCTTTGAGAATGATCCATGAGCACTTGAGAAAAAGGTGTATCCTGCTGTTGTGGGATGTAATGTCCTATAAATGTCTGTTAAGTCTAACTCATTTATAGTAATATTCAGATTGTCTATTTCTTTATTGATCCTCTTTCTAGATGTTCTGCCCATTGATGAGAGTGGTGAATTGAAGTCTCCAACTATTATGGTATATGTGTATTTCCCTTTTCAGTGTTTGCAGTGTATTACTCATGTATTTTGGAGCATTCTGGTTCGGTGCATAAATATTTATGATTGTTATGTCTTCTTGTTTAATTGTTCCTTTTATTAGTAGATAGTGCCCTTCTTTGTCTCTTTTAACTGTTTTACATTTGAAGTCTAATTTGTTGGGTATTAGTATAGCTATTCCTGCTGTTTTCTGGTTGCTATTTGCATGAAATATCTTTTCCCAACCTTTCACTTTCAACCTATGTTTATCTTTGGGTCTAAGATGTGTTTCCTGTAGACCGCATATAGATGGATCCTGTTTTTTAATCCATTCTGCCAGTCTATATCTTTTGATTTGGGAATTCAGTCCATTAACATTTAGTGTTATTACTGTTTGGATAATATTTTCCTCTAACATTTTGCCTTTTGTATTATATATATCATATCTGATTTTCCTTCTTTCTGCACTCTTCTCCATACCTCTCTCTTCTGTCTTTTCATATCTGACTCTAGTGCTCCCTTTAGTATTTCTTGCAGAGCTGGTCTCTTGATCACAAATTCTCTCAGTGACTTTTTGTCTGAAAATGTTTTAATTTCTCCCTCATTTTTGAAGGACAATTTTGCTGGATATAGCAGTCTTCGTTGGCAGTTTTTCTGTTTTACTAATTGAAATATATCATCCCACTGTCTTCTAACTCCCATGGTTTCTGCTTAGAAATCTACACATAGTCTTATTGGGTTTCCCTTGTATGTGATGGATTGCTTTTCTCTTGCTGCTTTCAAGATCCTCTCTTTCTCTTTGACCTCTGACATTCTAACTAGTAAGTGTCTTGGAGAACGCCTATTTGGGTCTGTTCTCTTTGGGGTGCGCCGCACTTCTTGGATCTGTAATTTTAGGTCTTTCATAAGAGTTGGAAAATTTTCAGTGATAATTTCTTCCATTAGTTTTTCTCCTCCTTTTCCCTTCTCTTCTCCTTCTGGGACACCCACAACACGTATATTTGTGCACTTCATATTGTCCTTCAGTTCCCCGATCCCCTGTTCAAATTTTTCCATTCTTTACCTATAGTTTCTGTTTCTTTTTGGAATTCAGATGTTCCATCCTCCAATTCACTAATTCTAGCTTCTGTCTCTTTAAATCTACCATTGTAGGTATCCATTGTTTTTTCCAGCTTTTCTACTTTGTCCTTCACTCCCATAAGTTTTGTGATTTGTTTTTTCAGTTTTTCTATTTCTTCTTTTTGTTCAGCCCATGTTTTCTTCATGTCCTCCCTCAATTTATCGATTTGGTTTTTGAGGAGGTTTTCCATTTCTGTTCGTATATTCAGCATTAGTTGTCTCAGCTCCTGTATCTCATTTGAACTATTGGTTTGTTACTTTGACTGGGCCATATTTTCAGTTTTCTGAGTGTGATCCGTTATCTCCTGCTGGCATCTGGGCATTTGATCAGGTTTCCCTGGTTGTGTGATCCAGCAGGTTCAAGGGTTTTTCAGTGAAATCTCTGGGCTCTGTTTTTCTTATCCTGCCCAGTAGGTGGCACTCGTGGCACTCATCTGTTTGTGGTTCCCACCAATAAAAGATGCTGTGGCTTCTTTAACTTTGGAAAACTGTCATTGTGGGGGAGGGTCGCCTGCCGAAGCGGCTTGGGGGAGTACCAATCCGAATCTCCCAGCCCGTGCGGGGATCTGCGTGTGGGGAGGGTCACCAGCCTCCATGACTTGTGGGAGTGCCTGTCCAAATTTCCCAGCTGGCCTGGGGTGCCAAGTGTGGTGGGTGGGCGCCGGCCTCTGTGGCTTGGGGGAGCGCCTGTCCAAATTTCCCAGCTGGCCCGGGGCACCAAGCGGTGTGGGGGGGGGTGACAGCCGCTGCAGCTTCGGGGAGTCCCTATCCACCGTTCCTAGCCAGACCGGGAAGCCATGTGTTTGGAAGGGACCCCGGTCGCTCTTCTCCACGGCTTTGGGATCTCCGATCCAGTTCTCCCAGCTGGTCCAGGGGGCCACGTGTGGGGGGAGCAGCAGCTGCCATGGCTTGAGGGGACTGTCTGTCCAATTCTCCCAGCCTGCCTGAGAAGGAGGGAGGGAGGGATTCCGGCCACCTGCCGCCCCAGCCCGGGGAAGCTTGCGCCCCTCGACCATCTCACCGGAGCGGGTTCTCCCAGCCAGTCAACTGTTCCAGAATGGGGTACGCTGTCTTCTTGGTCTCTTTTGTGGCTCCAGGAGCTGTTCTTTATCATTTCTACTTCCCTAGTAGCTGTTCTGGAGGAGGAACTAAGACCCGCACGTCTTACTAAGCCACCATCTTCCGGCCTCACTATTTTTACACTTCTTTTTTGCAGTAATTTTTTTGCAATAACTTTCTCATCAGTTTTTTGTATATAGCTGGAGAATTGGTTATGACCCTGGATGCCTGCCTTTTCTTATTTGATCCTCACTCATTTGGGTAATTTGATTACGTTAGAAAGACAGAAGACTAACAAACTTATTTTCCTCTTAGAGTTTTATAAGCTTCCTCTCATGAAGTGTGGCTGCTGATATCTGTGTTTACATTTATTATCTGTTTACATTTGTTATCTGTGTTTCTTTTCATGTAAACCTTGAATCTTCTGAACATACCAATGTTTCCGAAATAGGGCAATACTGAACCTGTGTCCATTTTCACAATCTTCTTCTACATCTTCATTATGATACTAGTCAAGATTTTGTAACCTTTTCTCATGGGTCTGACTAGTATATTTTCTTCACAGCAGGGTTCAGACCAGCATGCAACACCTCTTCAGGAGGGCATAGTGTTTTGGGTCTCTGGTGTATCTTGAAGAATTGGGTGAGAATCTTTATAAATATATGATGTAGTTGCTTAAATTAGGGTCATGAATCTATGTCTTGTGTAGTCTCACCCCTGCAGGGATCCACAGCACAGAGAATATTTTTCAGAGAGACAGATGGCTAGTAACGTAGGAGGAAAGTAGCTGGAGGATTGGAATTGTCATGAAACATTTTCAGTCTCAAAACCACCCATGAGCTCACATAGTTACTGAATTTAGGCCATAAGTGCTGTACTACCATGCCAGTTTACCTATAGAGAGATTTTGATTCCCTGCTTTACCTGAAATGGTGGCCTTATTGGTCATGTGGTGATATTGGAGCCAAGTTTATTCCCAGGCAGTTTTTGTGTACCTGATCCCAGCAGCACATGAATAACCTCACTTGTTCTGTGAGGTGGCCATAGACTTTAATGCATTTGTGACTTGTTCACACAGTCACCTATTTCTCCTTATGACAACAATATCCTGCATGGCCTTCTTTAGATACTCACCTAGGTTTTTAAAAAATTTTTTATTAATTAAAAAAAATTGCAAGAAAGAAACATAAACATTTCCAACACATACACTCCGCAATTCACAATATCATCACATAGTTACATATTCATCATCATGAAAATTTCCTAGAACATTTGCATCAATTCAGAAAAAGAAATAAAAAGACAACGGAAAAATAAAACAAAAACAGGAAAAAAAATTTTATATACCATACTCCTTACCCTTCCTTTCATTGATCACTAGCATTTCAAATGAAATTTAGTTGAACATTTGTCCCTCTATTACTTATTTTTATTCCATATGTTCTACTCATGTGTTGACAAGGTAGATAAAAGGAGCATCAGACACAAGGTTTTCACAATCACACAGTGACATTGTGAAAGCTATATCATTATTCAATCATCCTCAAGAAACATGGCTGCTGGAACACAGCTCTACATTTTCAGGCAGTTCCCTCCAGCTTCTCCATTACACCTTCGTTAAAAAGGGGATAGCCACTTAATGCATAAGAATAACCTCAAGGATAAGCTCTCAACTCTGTTTGGAATCTCTCAGCCATTGACACTTTGTCTCATTTCACTCTTCCCCCTTTTGGTCGAGAAGGTTTTCTCAATCCCTTGATGCTGGGTCTCAGCTCATTCTAGGGTTTTTCTCAATCCCTTGATGCTGAATCTCAGCTCATTCTTGAGTTTCTGTCCCATGTTGCCAGGAATTTCCACACCCCTGGGAGTCATGTCCCATGTAGACAGGGGGAGGGTGGTGAGTTTGCTTCCTGTGTTGGCTGGAGAGAGAGGCCACATCTGAGCAACAAAAGAGGTTCTCTTGGGGGTGACTCTTAGACCTAACTTCAAGTAGGCCTGACCTATCCCCTGTGGGGTTAAGTTTCATATGAACAAACCCCAAGACTAGGGGCTTAGCCTATAGCTTTGGCTGCCCACACTGCTTGTGAGATTATCAAGAATTCAACTTGGGGAAGTTGAACTTTCCCCCCTTCTCACCATTCCCTCAAAGGGACTTTGCAAGTACTTTTTCTACTGACTAGTCAAATCACTCTGGGATCCATCAGGGCATCACCTGGACAGACCAACAAAATCTCATGTCCTATACAAAGTTCCATGTACTTAAGGTATTCAACCAACTATCTACATAAGTTATATTAGGAGATGCACTAGTCAAAATATAAATTTGTACCAAATAAACATTTATGGTTTAGTCTCACACATAAGTAGAAATTTTAAAATATTAATTACCATCTATTTTCAGCACACTGCAATAATGACATTCTTTTGTTCTTCCTCATGCAAAAACGTTTTTTAAATTTGTACATTTAGTCACTATCATTATACACTCTAAGCATCCCTAGATTATACCATCTCAATCTTTATCATCTATCCTTCTTTGTGATTTCAGTTATGCCCCAGCCCTCTTCACTCTATCATTCTCATATACAGCTTCATTCATTGTTTTAGCATAATTGTATTACAGTTAGGTAATATTGTGCTGTCCATTTCTATGTTTTTATATTCAGTCCTGTTGCACAATCTGTATCCCTTCAGCTCCAATTACCCAATATCTTACCCTATTTCTATCTCTTGATGGTCTCTTTTACCATTGAAATAGTCCAAGTTTATTCACTAAAATCAGTTCATATCAGTGAGACCATGCAGTATTTGCCCTTTTGTTTCTGGCTAATCACACTCAGCATAATGTCCTTAAGGTCCATTCATGTTGTTACATACTTCATAACTTTATTCTGTCTTATGGCTGCATAATATTCCATCTTATGTAAATGCCACAGTTTGTTTAGCCAACCATCTGTTGATGAACATTTTGGCTGCTTCCATCTCTTGGTAATTGTAAATAATGCTGTTAAAAACATTGATGTGTAAATGTCCATTTGTGTCCTTTCCCTCATGTCCTTTGAGTATAAACAGCATATAGATGGGTACTGTTTTATATCCATTCTGACAGACGATGTCTTTTGATTGGAGAGTTTAATCCGTTAACATTCAGTGTTATTACTGCATGAGTAGTACTTTCTTCTACAATTTTGCCTTCTGGATTTTATATGTCATATCTAATTTTCCTTCTTTTACCTTTACTTACAGTCTTCCTTTCTACACTCTTCTCTACACCTCTCTCTTCTGTCTTCGTATCTGTCTCTAGTGCTCCCTTTAGTATTTCTTGCAGAGCTGGTCTCTTGGTCACAAAATCTGAGATATTGTATCTGAAAATGTGTTAATTTCTCCCTCATTTTTGAAGGACAATTTTGCTGGATTTAGAATTCTTGGTTGGCAGTTTTCTCTTTTAATAATTTAAATATATCATCCCACTGTCTTCTTGCCTCCATGGTTTCTGCTGAGAGATCTGCACATAATCTTATTAGGCTTCCCTTGTATGTGATGGATTGCTTTTCTCTTGCTGCTTTCAAGATCCTCTCTTTCTCTTTGACTTCTGACATTCTGATTAGTAAATGTCTTGGAGTGTGTCTATTTGGATCTATTCTCTTTGGGGTATGCTGCACTTCTTAGATCTGTAATTTTAAGTCTTTCATAAGAATTGGGAAATTTTTGGTGATAATTTCCTACATTTTTCTCCTTCTCTTCTCCTTCTGCGATACCCACAACATGTATATTCATGCACTTCATATTGTCTTTCAATTCCCTGAGTGCCTGCTGATATTTTTCCATTTTTTCCCTATATTTTCTTTTTCTTGCCAGATTTAAGATGTTCCACCCTCCAGTTCACTAATCTTATGTTCTACCTCTTGAAATCTACCATTGTAGGTTTCCATTGTTTTTTTTTCATCTCTTCTACCTTGCCTTTCATTCCCATCAGTTCTGTGATTTCTTCTTTCAGACTTTCAATTTTTTCTTTTTGTTCATTCCTTGCCTTCTTTATATCCTCCCTCAATTCATTGGTTTGGTTTTTGATTAGGTTTTCCATATCTGTTCATATATTCTGAATTAATTGTTTCAGCTCTGTGTGTCATTTCAATTGTTGGGTTGTTCCTTTGACTTGGCCATATTTCAATTTTCCTGGTGTGATTTGTTATTTTTACTGGCATCTAGATATTTAATTACCTTACTTAGATTATTCTGGAGATTGCTTTCACTTCTTTTACCTAGGGTTTTCTTGCTGGATGAATTTGTGCTCTATCTGTTCTTTGACATTCAGTTCAGCTTTATCTGGACCTCTAGCTTATGTTTTGTTTAACAGGGGAGAATTTTTCAGTTCTTGTTTTCTTGTTTCTTGCCCTGCTTGTTTGGCGCCTATTCCCCCACACCCTTAGGAGTGTCTACTTAGGTATTATACACCCCAGCCAGATTTTCTCAGACAAAACTGGCCTCCTATCAGGAGGAAAGGGTCACCTGCATCAGTTTTACCTCAGGGTGAGAACCAACCAGTTGAAAAACTTCCTGTGAAGTCTCTAGACTCTGTTTTTCTTATCCTGCCCAGTATGTGGCACTTGTCTACCTGCAGGTCCCACCAGCATAAGATGATGTGGTACCTTTAACTTTGGCAGACTCTCCCTGATGGGGGTGTGGTGGAGACAGATGAGAGGTTCTAGACTGGTTTTAATGGCTTCAAATTACCAATCCCTGGGGTCTGAATTCCTTGAGGGAGGGATTCCACCTGAATTGGGCTTCACCCCTCCCCTTGGCAAGGCACAGTCTCCAGACAAGCCCCCCAAAGAGCTCACTTCTGCCTATGCCTGGGACAGTTGCAGCCTGAGAAGTCCTGCCTGTATCTCCAAAGGCCGTCAAGTCTTTGTAGGAACACAGCTACAAAAATCTCTGTCTCCTTCTCTTTTTTTCCCCATATTCCATCAGCCCTGCCCCCTTGACACTGGGGCAAAAATGAGCAAACTCTGCTTTGACCAGGTTCACCTAAGCTGGGGGCCTATATTTAGTTGTCAGAATGTGTTAATTAATTCCACAATTGGTTTTTGATTGTGCTCAGTCCCTGCTACTGGTAAAGTTCCTTTCCTTTTCCCTCTGGAAAGCAGCCTGTGTGGGAGGGGCACTGTCTGCCACAGCTTTGGGAACTCATGATTCTGTGGGGGCTCACAGCCAGTCCAGCTGGTCCAGACTGGGGTACGCTGTGTGTCCAGTCACTGACATGGCCCCCAGAGCTGTTCTATACTGTTTCTGTTTATTTAGTAGTTGTTCTGGAGGATGAACTAAAATGCATACATTGTTAAGCTGCCATCTTGACCCAGAAGCTCTCTCACTTAGGTTTTAATAGTTTGAATACTAAGGTCCAACAGTGTTACCTATCAAGAGCCTGCCAAAACCTCTGTGTTTCCACCAATGTATGAACTACTAGTAATACATTTTTCTTGATTCTCTTGACACAAATGTACTCCAGAAGGGCAGGTATCAATTCTGTTTATCTCAGCATTGTATATCACAGTGTGGCATGTGAAAAGTCTCAGAAACTCTATTGAAAGAATGACAGATATTTTGACTTAGGCATCTGTTCTTTATTAATTCCCATGTTTTGGGATTAATGTTGAGGGAAACCACTTGAAAGTATTTGAGGAACTTTGAAGAAGTCAGTTCCCAGTCAAAACATGCCAGCAATTAGTTGGGCAGTGTCTGGGAGCTTTCTGAAGTAGTTTCATTGGTGATTAAACAAAAGCCATAAATGTTTACTGTCACAAACTGAACTGGTGAACACCGGAACTTGTATAGCCAAGGATGGAACAAACAAAAAGAATTATTTTATACCAATTGTTTGAATTTGTTAGGACTTAATACTATTTTCACTTTAAAAATCTTTTAGGACATAATTGAAGTCATAGCAATGACAGTGAATTTTCATAAATAAACAATCATACAAAGCATATTTTTGTCTCATGCTCTTCAGGAACCCATTAAATGAGTTCAGAGATTTTCCATTTTATCAAAATTATTTCCAAGCTTCACATCTAAAATAATTAAGAATATTTTTTGAATACTTAGTTTAAACATTGACTTCCATTGTGATTATCCCATTTTAGCTATTTTCATAATCTGTTCAGATTTTTCAATATTGTAGAATTTATCAGGATACTGATGACATTTTCTCAATTCATCCTATCAGTTTTTAATCTTGTTAAAATTATTCTTTCAGAGACTATATCATTGACTTGAAGACCTTTGATACTATTTCAAAGTTTTGTAAAATTATGAGTTTTTCTTTCCTCTTTAAGGATTGTTCTGTTGTCTATGATTGGTATATTTTAATCAGGATTCACCCATTTCCACATAATTCTGTTCAAACTGAATACAATGTTTTCTAATTTGATACAATATGTTAGACTCAAACTTCATACTTCTCATAAAGAGGGCCTGATTGATCACTCCCTGAACTTAGAAAAAAATATTTGTCTCAAACTTAAATAATAATTCGTTGTTACTCTTATAAATAAACATGTTATCTGAATATCTTTATTGAGCTTACATCAAAGGACTCTACATCAACTATTTATTTTGCCATTCAGAATAAGAAGTTGGTTAAAATACTACCTACATTTTTCTGATGAAGAGATTAGTTTTCCTTGGCTCAAATAGGTCATATTTAGTGATGCTTGAATTTATCTTCGGGCTGTACAAGCATGAGTTGCACTTATCCACAGGGATCATTATATTCAGTCTTGGACTTCAGATACTCTCAGTCTTCAAGTTCCTTTGCCTTTTAGTAGCATGCCTATTTCTGGTGTATCTTAGCATTAAGTGTCTACCACCCCCTGTAACAACTGCCAATTGTTGAGGCCCCCTAAGTGGCATATTGAAGGTTTCCAACCTGTAATGGCCCTCAGAAACAATTTTTACTGCATAGATAGGCCCTTCTGGATTGAAGTTTCAGGTTCCCAGGAGGAAATTCTTTTACTAAGTTACATTGTAATTATTCCCCTGTATATGAGGCTGTGACACCAGGCTATGTGTGGCATTTCTCAAAAATATCAGGCAATCTCATTAGGTCTTTCAGGTCAATTCCATTCCCCAGGCTTAATAAATACTCTTTTACATCCTTGCTGTGTCTATGAATCGCCACATTCTTGCCTTTCCACTCAAATTCAGCAGCTCATTTGAAATCTGTTTGAGAATCAAAACAGGTACTTTTGAGGTAGGTGTTTTGAGCCATTAAATTTGAAAATATTATTCTGCTGGCATCTCTCCATAGAAGCTGAGGCATCATCATTTATCCCAGTTGACATCTTTCCTTCCAACTTTGTTTGATTCCCATCCCTTGCTAAAGTATCATGAATTTTATATCATTATTTATAAATAATATATTTTATCTTAGAATCTACTCCATCTAAAATCTGATCCAGGCTCTTTGAATTTCAACATGTTCTAAAATCTTCCATTCTGAAACTTGATGAGCAGTTAAAACACTTTTGAAATTTTATTTACAGCTGCTGACTTCTCATGTACTTTTCAGTGAAAATTGAGAGCAGAGTCCATATATCAGTTTCTCTCCTCATCCCACCCTCCTCACCATCTTCAATCTGAGTCTTTATTCCCATTAATTCATTGACATCAGTCTTGATGACAGTAATATCTTCATCAATATAGCAGTCTCATGAGATCTTTCAGCCCTCATCTTATTTCATCCTCAGCAGAATTTGAGTAATTCCTGCTTATGAAATCTTTTTTCTCCAGACAATTTTGACTGTTCTTACAGGTTAGATTCCCAGAACCTAATATGTAGGATATTTATTTGAAAGTGCTCTTGGGATAAATGTGGTGGAAAGGAGAGGAGAGAAAGAAATCCTGGACAGAAGTAAAATTGAATCTGCAAAGCAACCTTATTACTGACATGGCCCAGTATATGTGAACTAAGCTGAAGTAGAATGACCATAACTATATACACTGGTCTCCATTAATCACCCTGGGAATATGTGACCTTATAGCATGTGGTTTTCTGCAGGTGAGGCAATCCTCAAGTATCCAGACAAATAATGGACATTGTCAGAGTGTTGATAACATTCAGAATCTGAGCAGAAAATTTTTCACATAAGGATCTTGGTGGACCATTTACATGTCATCCAGTTCATCTCTTGTCTCACTTGGATCTATCTTTATTCAGGGAGGTGTTCCCCCAGACCTCTCTTCCTGAAGGAAACTGCAAGAGGAAGTATATTTACACATAATTCTACCATGACTCCAGGTGTTCTTGGGGCCAATCAGTATCCTTCTACCTTGTACATTCTAGATTTCCCTCACGACCACATCGCACCTCTGTCAGTCTCAGGTCTTACCCTTGATAGGTCAGATTTCTTTGTCACAATGCCTTGCTCAGGGAGTGTTTGCTAAATTTTCCATTTATTAGTAAAGTTTGACAGGAGAATATGCACAGATACCTAAGTAAATTGTGTAGGTGCCAAACATATTCTTCCTCCCTCATGTAATATAACAGCATACATTTTTCCTCCTGATCAAATTAATCACTCTTACCAAGATATAGATCCCTATTCTCACCTGTCAGGCCCTGATCATAAACAGCAAGAAGTGTCCAGCTGGGACTAAAGCAAAGAGTTCAATGGCAGCATTCTTGACCTTATGTCTTTCAAACAAATATTGGAATCAGTTTATCAATGTTGTCAGTGTATTTGGCATGACATTTGGGGAGAACTTAATCATATTAATTTGGCATATAACATATTAATATATTGAGTCATATGCTTCATGTTTGTAGAACTATATAAATTTTATTGCTTCTTTTTCAAGTTGGAGAATGTGTTAGTTAGATTCAGTTGTCAACTTGGCCAGGTGAGCATACATAGTTCTGTTGCTGTGGACACAAGCCAATGGTACATGAATCTCATCTGTTGCTAATTACATCTGTAGTCAGCTAGGAGGCGTGTCTGCTGCAATGAGTGACGTTTGACTTAATTGGCTTGTGCTTAAATGAGAGAATGCAATGTAGCACAGTTTAAGCAGCTCGGCATTCCTCATCTCAGCACTCAGAGCTCAGCCCAGGCCCTTGGAGATGCAGAAAGAAGTCACCCCAGGGAAAGTTGTTGGAACCCAGGGGACTGGAGAGAAGACCAGCAGAGACCCTCCTGTGCCTTCCACATAAGAAAGAACCTCAGTGGAAAGTTAGCTGCCTTTCCTCTGAAGAACCAACAAAATAAATCCCCTTTTATTAAAAGCCAATCCGTCTCTGGTGTGTTGCATTCCAGCAGCTAGCAAACCAGAACAGAGAACAACAATGAATTGCCTCTTTGCCAGTTTTAAACTGTTGGGTGCCTCAGAAAAGAAAACTAGCAGACATCACCAAATGCCTTCCCAGCTGACAGAGAAACACAGAACATCATCAGCCCCTTCTTGAGTCAAGAGACCTTTCTGTAGATGCCTTAGTTTGGTCATTTTATGGCCTCAAACAGTAGTCTTGTTAATTAATAAATTATCTTTATAAAATCTAAACCATTTCTGGTATATTGCATTTCTAGCACAATTAACAAACTAAAACAGATATTGGTAAAAGAGATGTAGACAGCAGTGGTTTGCAAATGCAAAATATTTTTGAATGGCTTTTTAAATGGGTAAGAGAAGATTCTGGAAGACTTGTGAGGACCTTTATAAAGAAGGCTTACATTGTTTAAAGAGACTATTGGCAGAAATGTGGACTCTAAAGATACTTCTGATAAGGCCTTAGACAGAAATGGTATTTGTGTTATTCCAAACTGGAAGAAAGGTAACTTCACTTTAAAGTGGCCAAGAATTTCACTAAAAGGAGTCTTGGTTGTGAATGGAAGGCAAAATTTAAAAGCCAAAACTAGGATACTTAGCTGAAGAATTACACAAATGTGAAAAGTGTGGCCTGGTTTCTTCTTGCGGATTATTGTGAAATGTGACAGGAAAGAGATAAGCCAAGATCTGAACTCTTGTGTACAAAGAAACTAGAAATTGATGGTCTGGAGAAGTCTGTGATTCCAGAAAGGGAGACCCAAGATAATAGTGCCTCATGTGAGGATTTAACCAAACATGGAACTTGCAAGCTGCTACAGAAAAAGTAATAATTGGAGATGAAATTATCCAGGGAGCATTTGTGGAAAACCCTATCATCTGATAGGTGTTACCCAGGGAGCATTTTTGGAAAGTCCTATCAACTGATAGGTATGATCCCAGTATTCTGCCTAGAAAATAAAAAACAGTTGGCTGTTGATCAATCAGAGTTGTCTTTCCCTAGCCAGTCTGCACTAAAAGGGACAGAAAAAGGACAGATTGAAGTAAAAATAACTTCAAAGGCAGAACCATGGAAGCTAAGACCTAACATCAAGAAAACTCAGGTCAGGAAAGCAGGCCTCCATGCATATGGAGAGTGTGAGTTTGCCCTGAAAGCAAAAGGCAGGTCTTCTGCCTCAGTGTTCAGGAAGAGTTTTGGTGACTGGGCCTCAAAGAGGATGGAGCTCATTCCTTGTGGCTTGGGGAGAGCCTTGCTGCTCCTCTATTTTTCTGAGGGGGTTTAGAGTGTGCCCCAGAAATTTCAGAGAACCCTGGTGCTCTCCCAATGCTTGTTGAAGTAGGAAACAAGAAAATGGTGCTCTCTCCAATGTCCCCCAAGGTTGTACTCTTCACCTCAGTGTTTGAAGAGGAAAGTATTTCTACTCTCTTAGAAAGGGTGGGATGGATACTTTCTAAAGCCCTGAGGATAAATGGTTCTCAGACTTTGAAATCTAATGTAGTTTGCCCTGTAGGTTTTTGAAACTGCTTGGGTTAGTGTACTTTGTTTTCCTTCAATTCTTTCCAATGTAAATGATAATGTTGACCATATGACTATACCTCTTGTAAATGATGGCAACAGATAACTTGTTCTGAGTTTTACAGGTCCAGAGCCAGGGGAGAATTTTGCCTTGGGACAGACTCTGTCTATAACTGAATTTGATGAGTTTTTTTTTTTTTTTTACTGGTTCTGACTTTGTATTCCATTTATATTGTTAGGAAAATGCTTTAAGGCTTTGTGATATTGTAATGGAATGATTGTGTTTAATATATGGAAAGAATATTTGTTTTTCTTGGGGCCCAGAGGGTAGGATTTGTTGCTTTGACATTGTTATGTACCCCCAAAAAGCCATGTTCTTTAATCCCAATTCAATATTTTTTGGTGGAATCACTTCTTATGCAATTTGGTTGAGATGTATTCACACAGCATACAATCTATCCAGGTTATACAATTGAAGGCTCAACAGTATCATCATATAATGCATGATTACACTCCATTTTTTAAATCACCACATGCTTGCATATTCATCAACATGATTAGTTTTAGAATATCTGTACCACTTCAGAAAAAGAAATGAAAAGAAAAAACCACAAATTCCATACCCTTAGCCCCTCCTCATTTACCAATACTATTGCAGTCTACCCAAAATTTACCCCTCATCCCACCCATTATGTAATTATTTATGTCCTTAACTTTTATTCATCTGTTGGGTGGATTATTTTTTTAATTTTTTTATTTTTATTTTTATTTTTTATTAATTAATGGAAAAAAAGAAAAAAAAGAAATTAACCCAACATTTAGAAATCATACCATTCTACATATGCAATCAGTAATTCTTAACATCATTACATAGATGCATGATCATCATTTCTGAGTACATTTGCATCAGTTTAGAAGAACTAGCAACACAACAGAAAAAGATATAGAATGTTAATATAGAGAAAAAAAATAAAAGTAATAGCAAGAGTAAAAAAAAAGACAAACAAACAACCAGACAGACAATAAAAACAAAGAAACAAAACCAAAAACAAACAAAAAACAAAAAAAAACTATAGCTCAGATGCAGCTTCATTCAGTGTTTTAACATGATTACTTTACAATTAGATATTATTGTGCTGTCCATTTTTGAGTTTTTGTATCTAGTCCTGTTGCACAGTCTGTATCCATTCAACTCCAATTGCCCATTATCTTACCCTGTTTTTAACTCCTGCTGGACTCTGTTACCAATGACATATTCCAAGTTTATTCTCGAATGTCGGTTCACATCAGTGGGACCATACAGTATTTGTCCTTTAATTTTTGGCTAGACTCACTCAGCATAATGTTCTCTAGGTCCATCCATGTTATTACATGCTTCATAAGTTTATCCTGTCTTAAAGCTGCATAATATTCCATCATATTATATACCAAAGTTTGTTTAGCCACTCTTCTGTTGATGGGCATTTTGGCTGTTTCCATCTCTTTGCAATTGTAAATAATGCTGCTATAAACATTGGTGTGCAAATGTCTGTTTGAGTTTTTGCCCTTAATTCCTTTGAGTAGATTCCCATACAAAAAAAAAGAAAGAAAAAGAAAAAGTTAATTCAAAGTGGATGAAAGATATAAATATGAGAGCCAGTACCATTAAACTCCTAAAAGAAAATAAATGGAAACATCTTCAAGACCCTGTAATAGGAGATAACTTCCAAAACTTTACACCCAAAGTGCAAAAAAAGAAAATAAATGTAAATGGGAACATCAAAATCAAATGCTTTTGTACTTCAAAAGTTTTTGCCTAAAAGATCAAGAGGGTGCCATCACCATGGGATAAAATATTTGGAAATCATGAATTCCATAATGGTTTGTTATCCTGCATACATAAAGAAATCATACAATTCAATAAAACGGACAACCCAATTGTGCTGGTTTGAAAGGATGCATGTTCCCTAGAAAAGCCATGTTTGAATCTAAATTCCATTTCATGAAGGCAGAATGATCTCTATTCAAAACTGTATGTTTTCAACTGTAATCATCTCCCTGGAAAGGTGATTTAGTCAAGAGCGGGTGTTAAGCTGGATTAGGTGATGACATGTCTCCACCCATTTGGGTGGATCTTTATAAGTTTCTGGGGTCCTACAAAAGAGGAAACATTTTGGAGAATGAAAGCAAATTCAGAGAGAGCAGAGCAGAATGACATAGACATGAGGAGCAGAGTCCACCAGCCAGCGACCTTTGGAGATGAAGGAAAATGTCTCCCAGGGAGCTTCATGAAATAGGAAGCCAGGAGAAGAAGGAGACAGATGGTGCTGTGCTCATCAAGTGCCCTTCCAGATGAGAGAGGAACCCTGACTGTGTTCACCATGTGTCTTTCCAGATGAGAGAGAAACTCTGACTGTGTTCACCATGTGTCTTCTCACTTAAGAGAGAAACCCTGAACTTCATAAGCCTTCTTGAACCAAGGTATCTTTCCCTGGATGCCTTAGATCGGGCATTTCTATAGACTTGTTTTAATTGGGACATTTTCTCAGCCTTGAAAGTATAGACTAGCAACTTATTAAATTCCCCTTTCTAAAAGCCATTCTGTTTCTGGTATATTGCATTCTGGCAGCTAGCAAACTAGAACACCAATTATAAAATAAGCTAAGGATATGAGCTGACATGTTTCCCAAAAAGAAAATACACATGCTATAATGCACATGGAGAGATTCTCATTTTCTTTAGCTATAAGGGAAATGCAGATCAAAACTACAATATGATTCCACCTCATCCCTATAGGGAGAGCTGGTAGTAAAGAAACAAACAAGTACAAATGTTTGAGAAGATGTGGAGAAATTGGAACACTTATGCACTGCTGATGGGAATGTATAATTATACAGGCAATATGGAAGACAGTTTGGTGGACCCTTAGAAAGCTAAATATCAAGTCGCCCTATGACTTTGCAATACCACTACTTGGTATACACCCAGAAGAGATGAAAACAATGAGAAAGACAAATATTTGAATACTTTTGTTCATGGAAGCATAATTCACAATAGCAAAGAGATGGAAAAAATTCAAGTAAGATGAAATGAGGTCCTGAATCATATGACAACATGGATGAAACTTCAGGACATAAAGCTGAGTGAAATAAGCCAAACACCAAAGACTAGATATGTATGATTTTTTTATTATGACCATGGTAAATGTAAACTCAGAGGATTATAGAGCTACATAGAAACCAGGGATAGATGAATGGTTAGCTAGAGAGGTTGAACTTAAATGTAAGGAAATAGATAGAAGTGAAAGCAGTTTATTAGGGGGTCTGCTAGCATAGTTGCCATATTGAATGTGAATATGATTGAAAGGGGTTTTATAATGCCATGAAGATAATTAATTAACACTACAAATATAAATAATTCTTGAACGAACTGCTTGAAGGGATTGAATATGGTACAAAGAGTAAAAATATATAGATAGATGTAGTTGGAAAACTATTATTGCATGCTATGTTCTATATTTCACAGGAAGATATCAACAGTACAACAGCAACACCAGGGGTAAATAATTAGGGGTGAAGGACAAAATATAGGGGAGGTTTTTTATTTTATATTAGGTGAATGTGTGTTTTTCTCTTTGTATCATTCAAAATTGTTCAAAACTTGAGAGTGCTGATGATTGTACAACTAAGTGAGGATAATGTCAGACATGGATTGTTGGCAATGTACATAACACATGATGTCCAATAGATGGAAGTTACGTTGACTGAGAAGTAGAATGGGGAACTGTGGTGTATACATATGATCAACTTTCACAAAGGAACAAAGTTGTGAAGTATGCAACCATGTGAATGAACTGGGGAGCTATGTGAAACAAAATAAGCCAGAAACAAAAGGATGAATATTGTATGGTCTCTATTAGGAAATATTTATGAGAAATTTGGACCTAGATTGTGGGCTTTTATATCAGTTACATCTAGTCCAGAGCTAAAATTGTTATTTTTACATTTTTAGATATTGTGCTCTGTATGCATGACCTGGTATTGCGTGGAGCTTTGGATTGCTTGTGGTTTGGGTGTAAATTTTATGAAGTTACCTCCTATTTATAAGTTTTGAATAACTTTCCTTTTATTTTCTACTAGGAGTGTGTGACACCTGGGACTCAGAGTAGGAGTTCTGCATCTTTGAAAGTCAGCATTGCCACACACAACAGTTATTAAAGAATAAAGAATAGAGATCAGCATTCAACTAGAGATAAGAACAAAGTCAATTTGATAGGGACTGAGGTAAGTCAGAATGCAGGGTTAAGTAGGACACTGTCATATTTTAGAACTTCACTGACTGTATGAGATTAAATGTAGAGATGTTTCTCTTGTGCAAAATCTAAATTTTCTGTAGCACATAATCTAACTCAATCTATCTGGATAGATCATTTAAAAAACCCAAAGACATGGAGGCCAGAATGGGAATAAGAGTTGGTAATTCTGTATAGCTTAACATAATATCTGTATGTATCCAAGACTATATTGAACAGATAATTTAAAAGCATTGGGAAAGTCCCTTGAGGGATGGGAGAAAAAAAGATATGGAACTATTAAAGTTTTATTATCAGGGAAACACCTGATTCTGTCTCAAATAATAGGGACCACTAAGTCAAAAGGTGATGTGCTTGGTCTTGAGCCTTGTTCTTCTGAAACATTTACATAGCAGAGATCTTAAGCCTAACTATAGTCTTGCTGAAGAGTTTCTTCCAGATGGCCTCTTTTGTGGCTAAACTGTGGTCACTCTCTCTCTAGGCTGAGCTCTGCAAGTAAAAATTGTACCCTTCCTCCACATGGGACAAAACATCCAGGGGTGAAATTCTGCCTGACAACAAGGACTATGAGTCCCAGGATAAGCCTGGCCCTGGAACTATTGGATCAACAATATCTTCTTGATGAAAAGGGGGGAAATAATTACAACAAAATACTGTATCAGTGGCTAAGGGTGTTCAAAAGAATTGAGAGATTATTCTGGAAGCTAATCTTATGCAAGCCTCAGCTAGATATTTTGTCACATCACAGCCAAAACTATTTCTGTCAATGCTAAAGAACATCTGAGGCTCTATCTGAGATTCTATAAATTCTTCATATACTATGATTACCTTCCAGAGTCTTACAAACTCCAAAGGAGTTCCTAGGCCAGATACTTATTTGATTCCAGAGTGGCCAGTCTTTCTGAGAAGGTCAACAATTCCATTCAACTATCCCATGTTGTCAACAGCCCTTCACAACATGAAAACATTAGAATGGGCATTTCCTAAATACCCCTAAATTAGAGAGGAGGATGAAATGAGAAGGAAGAGTTATAACAGAGAAAACAGGATTAAATAAATGAGTATAACTGTGGAATCATTATACTGGTATTTCTTTTACTCTCCAGTATCTTGGAGCAACTAGTAGGTAAAACCTAAAATTTGGAACTATGATCCATACCAAACTATGAAATAACTTCTATACCTACTTGTTTCAATGTACTTTGAAATTTATTGCTTTTTGTGTATGCTATATTTTACAATAAAAAATTTTAAATATATATTTGCAAATTCCCTTTGAGTGACAGAGGAAAAACATGGAAATATTAAAGTTCACCCACCTGAGGAGGACCCAATATTCTCACAACCCTGGGGACTGCCAATTTGATTGGACTTTCCCTTGATCTTGGAGCTTGGCCCTATGAAACTTATTTTTGCAAAGGAGAGAAAAACCTACTTATCGTTATGCTAAAGGTTCACCCCAGAGATCCTCATTTGTGGCCTCTCTCTCAAAGCCAGAACCACAGGTTAACTCGCTGCCTTCATTCTTAAATCAGGTGTAAATCTCCCAATGGTGTAAATCTCCCTAGCAATCTGAGCAAAAGTCCAGGAGATCAGCTTGACCTCAGCTTCATGAGAGTGTGAAATCTTCCTTGACCAAAAGAGGGAGGAGAAATGAAAACAAATAAAGTCTCAGTGGCTTGGAGATTTCAAATAAGACTGAGACATTGTTCCAGAAGCTATTCTTATGCAGAGTATAGTTATCCCTTTGCAGGGCATTTAGGGCAATAAATTTCCCTCATAGCACTGTCTTTGCTGCATCCCATAGGTTTTGATATGTTGTGTTTTCATTTTCATTCACCTTGAGGTATTTGCTAATTTCTCTAGCAATTTTTTCTTTGACCCACTCATTGTTTAAGAGTGTGTTGTTGAGCCTCTACGTATTTGTGAATTTTCTGGCACTCCACCTATTATTGATTTCCAACTTCATTCCTTTATGATCCGAGAAAGTGTTGTGCATGATTTCAGTCTTTTTAAATCTGTTAAGACTTGCTTTGTGACCCAGCATATTGTCTATCTTTGAGAATGATCCATGAGCACTTGAGAAAAAGGTGTATCCTGCTGTTGTGGGATGTAATGTCCTATAAATGTCTGTTAAGTCTAGCTCATTTATAGTAATATTCAGATTCTCTATTTCTTTATTGATCCTCTGTCTAGATGTTCTGTCCATTGATGAGAGTGGGGAATTGAAGTCTCCAACTATTATGGTATATGTGTCTATTTCCCTTTTCAGTGTTTGCGTTGTATTCCTCATGTATTTTGCGGCATTCTGGTTTGGTGCATAAATATTTATGATTGTTATGTCTTCTTGTTTAATTGTTCCTTTTATTAGTATATAGTGTCCTTCTTTGTCTCTTTTAACTGTTTTACATTTGAAGTCTAACTTGTTGGATATTAGTATAACCACTCCTGCTCTTTTCTGGTTGTTATTTGCATGAAATATCTTTTCCCAACCTTTCACTTTCAACCTATGTTTATCTTTGGGTCTAAGATGTGTTTCCTGTAGACAGCATATAGAAGGATCCTGTTTTTTAATCCATTCTGCCAGTCTATGTCTTTTGATTGGGGAATTCAGTCCATAAACATTTAGTGTTATTACTATTTGGATAACATTTTCCTCTAACATTTTGCCTTTTGTATTACATATATCATATCTGACTTTCCTTCTTTCTACACTCTTCTCCATACCTCTCTCTTCTGTCTTTTCTTTTCTGACTCTAGTGCTCCCTTTAGTATTTCTTGCAGAGCTAGTCTGTTGGTCACAAATTCTCTCAGTGACTTTTTGTCTGAGAATGTTTTAATTTCTCCCTCATTTTTGAAGGACAATTTTGCTGGATATAGGAGTCTTGGTTGGCAGCTTTTCTCTTTTAGTAATTGAAATATATCATCCCACTGTCTTCTAGCCTCCATGGTTTCTGCTGAGAAATCTACACATAGTCTTATTGGGTTTCCCTTGTATGTGATGGATTGTTTTTCTCTTGCTGCTTTCAAGATCCTCTCTTTCTCTTTGACCTCTGACATTCTAACTAGTAAGTGTCTTGGAGAATGCCTATTTGGGTCTATTCTCTTTGGGGTGTGCTGCACTTCTTGGATCTGTAATTTTAGGTCTTTCATAAGAGTTGGGAAATTTCCAGTGATAATTTCTTCCATTAGTTTTTCTCCTCCTTTTCCCTTCTCTTCTCCTTCTGGGACACCACAACATGTATATTTGTGTGGTTCATATTGTCCTTGAGTTCCCTGATACCCTGTTCAAAGTTTTCCATTCTTTTCCTGATAGTTTCTGTTTCTTTTTGGATTTCAGATGTTCCATCCTCCAAATCACTAATTCTATCTTCTGTCTCTTTAAATCTATCATTGTAGGTATCCATTGTTTTTTCCATCTTTTCTACTTTGTCCTTCACTTCCATAAGTTCTGTGATTTGTTTTTTCAGTTTTTCTATTTCTTCTTTTTGTTCAGCCCATGTCTTCTTCATGTCCTCCCTGAATTTATCGATTTCATTTTTGAAGAGGTTTTCCATTTCTGTCCGTATATTCACATTAGTTGTCTCAGCTCCTGTATCTCATTTGAACTATTGGTTTGTTCCTTTGACTGGGACATATTTTCAATTTTTTGAGCATGATCTGTTATCTTCTGCTGGCGTCTGGGCATTTGGACAGATTTCCCTGGGTGTTGGATCCAACAGTTTGGAAGATTTTTCAGTGAAATCTCTGGGTTCTGTTTTTCTTATCCTGCCCAGTAGGTGGCGCTCGTGGCACATGTTTGTCTGCGGGTGCCAACAGTAAAAGGTGCTGTGGGTCCTTTAACTTTAGAAAACTCTCACCGTCGGGGAGGTTTGCCAGCCGAAGTGGCTTGGAAGAGTGTCAGTCGGCCTGGGGTCTGAACGCGGGGAGGGTCGCCGGCTGCCACAGCCCGGGAGAGCACCCGTCCGAATTTCCTAGTCAGCCTGGGGTGCAAAGCATGGCGGGAGGGCACCAGCCACCACAGCCCTGGAGAGTGCACCATTCCCAGGGAGTCACATGTTTGGAAGGCCCCCCCATCACCATTCTCCGTGTCCTGGGGATTTCCGATCCAAATCTCTGAGTTGGTCTGGGGGGCTGCGCATGGTGTGGGCGCCAGCCACCATGGTTTTAGGGGACCGCCTGTCCAATTCTCTCAGCCGGCCTGGGAAAGGGGAAGGGAGTGACTCCGGCCGCTTGCCGCCCCACCCGGTGAAGCCCATGCCCCTCGGCGATCTCACTGGAGCGGGTTCTCTCAGCCAGTCAGCCATTCCAGGATGGGGTACGCTGTCTTTTTTATCTCTGTCATGGCTTTGGGAGCTGTTCTGTATCGTTTCTACTCCCCTAGTAGCTGTTCTGGAGGAGGAACTAAGATCCGCGCGTCTTACTAAGCCACCATCTTCTCCGGAAGTCCTGGGTTGATTATTTTTTATTAACTTGTATCCATGGAGATTTAAGCCACCCAATTGTGGGTGGGACCTTTAATTAGGTTCTTTCCATGGAGATGTGGCTCCATACATTCAAGCTGGGTCATTTACTGAAGTCTTTTAAGAGAGAACCAATTTAGAAAATGCTTCAGAGCCAACACAGAGAGAAACACTTGTGCAGAAAGAAAATACCCCTTCAGAAGCTCTCTGAAATCCAGAATCCATTTGAAAGGAGAGAAAGCTAGCAGACATAACCATGTGCCTTCCCAGATGAAAGGGAAACCTCAAACCTCTGGCATGGTAGGCAAAAATTCTGCCACTGAGCCACCATCCCACTACTCTAGACTGGCTTTTAAAAATATTTACAATACCTAATTTTGGCTAAAATGAAAAGCAGCTGAAACTCTCATATATCGCTGGTAAAAATGCAAAATTGTACAGAAACTTGGGATAAGTCTGATGGTTGAAAAATTTAACATATGTATATCACATATATCATATAACCCAAATTTCCACTCCTAGCCATTTATTTAAAAAAAATGAAAACCTGGGTTAACAAACAAATCTGTATACAAATGTTTATAGCAGCCTTATGCATAATTGCCCCAAATTGGGAAATAATCTAAGAATCCTTCAACTGGTGAATGGTTAAACTGTGGTACATTCATACAATGAAACACCACTCAGCAACATTATGCATACAGCAAGGATGGATCTCAAATACGTAATGCTCGGTGAAAGACAAGTCACATTCAAAATGCTTCATTCTGTATGATTCTATATATATGATATTCACCTGCCCATGCACAAAAAAGCAAATGAATGTATTTTTATTTGAGTATATGTTTTTCAGCAAAAATATTTCTTATATAGACTACACTAATATTCACATCCTTAGAAGTGGTGGTTGATTACAAGCCATTTTATAGATGAAGAGTAGTAGAGCCCTTCTATCTATAGATTCACCAGAGTATTTACAGAGCATATAAAAATCACTGAGGAGTGAGTTCTCTGGGAAAAAATATACAGGTTGGTTTTTGGATTTTAGGGGGAATGAAAGGATATCTGCATAATTTATGTAATTTGATGGTAATGATGGTGTTAAAGAAGGCATGTGTTGATTATATGTATCTTTCATCTGAATTAATGAGAGTATGTTTTGGATTATAGACTGATCACACTGTCAACTTCATTAAAGGAGAGTCCTCCATGAAAATGTTACCTTTTCTAGACTGATAAAGAACCTCTGAGTGTGGAGTTTGATGAAAGCATCATCAGTAAGTATTGATTTACTTGCCTTTTTGGCCTGTTTGGGCTCTGTTTTATAAGGAAGAGAATTTTAACCAAAAAGGACAGTCATTATTTACACTCTAATTATTGAATTTAACTCATGCACTTAGGCTCAGGCTATTTGAGGTCAGGTTAGGTTATAGTGGTTATAGGTTAGTTTCTCTATATTCAAAATTCATTAGTACTTTTCTCAGGGAAACTTACCTAAAATCATTCAAGGAATAAATTCATGAATTTAGACTAGTAGGAAGCATAGACAAATGAACTAATACATGAAGAATAACAAATTTTATGAGTGCCCTGATGGAATGGAACTCAATGTTTAAACCTGGCTCAACATCTTAGTCATCTTTGTATGGAGCAGGGACAAGGCAAGACATAAGAAATATTGTTCTCAGTAAATATATATATTGATGTGAGTAAGTGTAAGTTATGTTGGATAGTAAACATCGGTGAGCCAGAAGTTTATGTTTGGGTTGTGGATTCAATTTTATGAAAGTTCTCACATTGGAGGGGAACCTGGGTATGGGACATAACTGTGAGAACAAACTATATGAAAAGGAGATTTTCACAATAAGGTGCATCATCTGACTATTGAAATGAGAGGTGGCATTCAAGTAATGGTGTAAGCCTTAGTGAATTTGAACTGGGAAGCAAGCAGAAAAAATCTAAACTCTGGCTGTGTCTTTTTCTAACCATGTACTTTTTAAGATTACAAACCTTAGAAAAGTTTCTGGTTTTCTAAGGTTTCTGAACCTCTTTTCATTTAATTTGTTAAATAGGTAAATCTGCCTTAATCAATATGGCTAATTTAAAGATTAAATAAATTGTAATTCTCCAAACACATTTACTACAATGTTGTTCATGTGAATGCAGGAACAAATGCATAAGTTAATTGGACTGTTTTCAGAAAATATCATCATTTGTCCATGAAATAATTATATATTTATTAATGATGTTAATAAAAATTTAAAGCAGAAGATCTTCCACATCTATAAATTATGAAATGAAAGCTGTTACAACTGAAAACTAGTAATATAATATAAGATGTCAACTGCCATTTTACTAATTTCAAAGTAAAGTTTGGGTTTTATTCCAAATCCTTAATTCTATTTAATTTGAGCCTCTTGAACCTATCAGGATTGTGATATGTTATGACACATGTCCATATGTTACTTTTTGATGCAAGGGATTTTCAGGAATATATTTGTAATACAGCAGCTGTCCATTGATCTCTCAAAGTGGAACAAATGCTTGATAATAAAATCATAGTTTCTTTGTTATCTCAATCCAGCAGGATGAGATCATAAATAAGTATTAGACATTTAATGTGGAAGAACCAGTAAAATTTCAGGCAAATATCCTCAGAAGGACAGCTACCAGGCAGTGTAGGACAGGGGTGAGAGTTGAGAGGATGGGGGTGGATATTTCATATTGATAGAAATCCACAGTGATTTCTCTGGATGTGCAGACCAATATTTTGAGTCAGGAAGGGAATGGAAAATCTCTGAAAACCATGGGCTGATGAAGATATAGAACTCAATGATTTTCATCTTATCTGTACAAGGAAGTTATTCTCTTAGAGCATATTTCATGTTCCTGCTTATTGGATTGGGGTTATTCCCAGGTGGAGGATTAAGAGTCATGAAAGTTGTGCCTGGAAGTCAATGGTAAGTCCAGAATCTAATAGCTTCTTTCTACAGTCTCAGTTTTTCTTACCCCTAGTTCTTATCTTGTTGTGAGTGTAAACCCTGAGGAAAACAATTCTCAGCTGAGCTGTTGACCATGCAGCCACTGGTGAGTAGGGAATACTTATTTTTACTGAAATTAACCATGTGTTTTCAGCAGATGGGCATAGACATTTGTGCTAGTTTCAAAGGATTTATGTGTCCTAGAAAAGACATGCTTGAATCCTAATCAATCTTGTAGGGGCAATGTTTTCTTCTAATCCCTATTCACCAATATAGGTTGGAAACTTGATTAAGTTATCTTCATGGAGATTTGGGCAATCATTTGTAAGTATTATACTTGGTTAGATGGAGTCATGTTTCCACCATTCTGTATGGATCTTGATTAGTTTAGTGGAATCTTTTAAAAGAAGAAGCATTTTGGGGAATGCTTCAGAATGACATATTCACATGAAGCAGAAAATCCACAAGCCATTGACCTTTGGAGATGAAGAAGAAAAATACCTCCCAAGGAGCGTCATGAAGCAAGAGGAATGGAGAGAAAGTTAGCAGACACTACATTTGCCCACCAACTGAGAGAGAAATGCTGAATGTCATCACCTTCTTGAACCATGTTATCTTTATCTGGATGCCTTAGATTGGACATTTCTATAGACTTGTTTTAATTTAGACAATTTCATAGCCTTAGAACTGTAACCTAGCAATTTATTAAATTCTCCTTTTTAAAAGCTGTTCCATTTCTGGGATATTGTATTCTGACAGCTAACAAGCTAGAACAATATTCTAATCTCATTTAGAATCAATTCAAGGATCTGAGCTAAAGTTATATTTATCCTGGCCTCTGGGATGGTGATTATTCAAGTTTGCTGTTTAAATTTCCAACCTGTAGTATGGAAAAGGATTAGAAGAAGCTGTTGTTCTCACAACATTGATTAGGGTTAAAACATAGTTTCTATTTTTCTATGGCACATAAATCCTTTCAACCTAGCACATTCCACCCTCTGGACCCTAAAAAGGATGTTTTCCCCATATACCAAATACATTCATTCCATTACAATGTCAGAGAACCTTAAACCATTTCAGTAACATTACAAATACAATACAAGGTTAAAACCAATAAAGTTCTCATAAAAGTTAGCTACAGGCATGGACAGTTATAAGGCAAAATTTTCTTCTGAGTCTGGACCTGTGAAACTAAACAAGTGTGAAACTCAAACAAGTTATTTGCTGCTAACATAAAAGGAGGAACAGTAATAGGATATATGTACCCATTTCCATAGGGATGAAGGACCACATGGGTCACAGGACCCAAGCAGTCTCAAAAACCTGTAGGGCAAATTCCATTAGATTTCAAATCTGAGAGTCATTTATCTTTGAGGCTTTAGAAAGCAGCAGTCCCACCCTTTCTACAGGCCTATGCTTGCCTCTCTGAATTCAACATTGGGAGACACTGGAGAGACCACCTTTTACTCAGCTCCACCCTCTCTAAGCAGCAGGGCCACGCCCAACCTCCCTGTAAGCTTTAGGATACACACTCAACTCCGTGTGATTGCAGTCCTACTCTCCCCTATCCCCAAAGAGTGTGCTATAGCCTTTCCAATGCCTGAGTCATCACCAGTCTTCCACTGCAATGAGGTGGAAGGTCAATCCTCTTTCTTTGGGGCAAACTCACTGTCTCCACATGCTTGGATGGGTCTCCTAAGCCTGAGGCTTCTTGACTTCAGATCTCAGCCTCCATAATTCTACCTTTGAAGTTATTTTTTCTCCAATATGTCCATTCTCTGTCCCTCTCTGTCCTGAGTGCGCATGGTTCTTTTTACACAGCTCCTGCCACATTTTCACTGGCTTTCTACAAAATAGTCTCAGATCATGTCCATCAGACATTAGGAATTTCCACAAATCTGTCATGGATATATTCATGTCCAATCCTGGCTCCCTCTGAAATGGATGGTGGTCTTCACATTTGGTTAAATCTTTATGTGGGGCAGTATACTCTGGGGTACCCCTTTCCAGAAGCTCAGAATTTTCCAGAAAATCAGCATCTGATTTCTGCATACCCAAGAATTCAGTTTCAGCTTATCCCTTTCCTGTTGCATTTTGCTATAAGATGTGAGGAGAAACTAGTTTGCACTTTCCATATTTAATTTGGAAATCTCTTCTACTAAATTACCAAGTTCATGGATTTTAAAATCCGCCTTCCATCCAAATCCACAGGTCAATTGTGCCATATTATCTGCCATTTTAAATCAAGGATTATATTCTTTGCAGTTTGCAATAACACATATCTCATTTCTGTCCAAGACCTTATCAGTATTATCTTTAGAGTCACATTTTTACCAACAGTCTCTTCAAAGCATTCTAGGCCTTTTCTATCAAGCTGCCCACAACTCTTCCAGAATCTCCCCCTTATCCATTTAAAAGGCCACTCCAACATGTTTGGTATTTGTAAATTGCAGCACCCCGCTTCTCTGATGCCAAAATCTGTTCTACTTTGCTAGCTGACATGATGGAAAATAATAGAATCAAAAGAATGGCTTTTAAAATGTTAATTTAATAAGTTGCTAGTTTACAGTTTTAAGGCTGTGAAATTGTCCAGTTAAAATATGTCTATGGAAATGTCCAATCTAAGACATCCAGGTAAAGATAACTTTTCAATAAAGTTAATGACATTCAGCATTTCTCTCTCAGCTGGAAGGGCATATGGCAAACATGGTGCCATCTGCTGGCTCTCTTTCCAGACCTCTTGCTTCATGAAACTTACTGGGAGGCATTTTCCTTCTTCATCTCCAAAGGTTGCTGGCTGGTAGACTCTGTGGTTCTCTCATCCTTCTGTCATGTTTCTGTACCTCTCTTCTTGTTCTCAAAAGGGATTCTGTCTGAAATGGCTCCTCTTATATAGGATTCCAGCAAACTAATCAAGACCAAGGTAGATCCATCTAATCAAATTTAGTACCCACAATTGATTGGATCATATCTCTGTAATGATAATCTAATCATGCTTCAAACCTATAATAATGAATAGGGACTAGAAGACACATTGCTCTCACAAGATTGATTATGATTAAAACATGGGTTTTCAAGGGTACATCAATCCTCTCAAACTGGCTCAATGATCATACATCAATAAGTAATCTCTCCAGCACAAGTTTGATGCAGACTCCATCAAGACTCTGTATTCACTGGAGAACTGAGAGGGTTTTGTTCTCATTCAGCCCATGTCCTCTTTAGAGAAATAATGTACTCATTGATCCTGTTAATGCCTGCAAATGGCTTAGATGTACAGTAGTTTATTTGATAGAATTGAGTAATAGCAGATATTTATAGTTGGTAGGGAAGCTGGTGTTCAGCAAGTGAGTTCATCAGTACAGGGTTGTAGTTGCTTAGGTGGAGGGTTTTGCATTGCTGAGAGAAGCAAATGTGAGGATTAGTTAATAGAAGGAAAAGAGGAAACATTTATTTTCCTCAAATCATAATTTCCTAAAGTTTTAAAATCATATATTTGAACATTTTAAAAACTTTCAAAATGGATACCTAAAATTTTCCCTTTCTTTTTGTTCTCATTGCTCTTCTCCCATTATTTTAAGCAATTTATTCAAATTTTGTAAATAGAAGTAATAAAAAGAAGTGTTGTTTCTTTAATGTTAGCTTGCATTCAGGAGTATAGTAGGTAAAGTAAAATTCATGGCCCTGAGAAATTTTGTGATGAAATGGAGAGACCAGAATCATTTGAGGGCCTTCTTTTATTCTTGAACATAAAGAGGAGGTGAAGATATTAAAGAGAGGATGAGCATGGGTTTTGAAGATCCCAAGGAAAATTGAGTTTGAATGATCTCATATCCCTGGAATGGGCAGCTAGGATCATCCTTTGGTATAGGAGTTTCAGAAGTCTTTGAAGTGAGCCACTGATCCATGATTCTATTTCATGATAAATTCTTGAAGTTATGGAAAATTTAATGAAGCAGCATACACTGTTCCAACTTATCCATGATACCTATTTAGTTCTGTATATGTTATACTTAGCTGCAAAGTTTGCTGCCATTCTATTGAATAATATAGCTGTATATTATGTTCAGATGCAAAGTACTTTACACATAGGCTCATTAGATCTTTCAACATTTCAAACTGTTTGTGAAATGATGTCATAGATGAGAGAAAACAGGTTAACTGGGGCAGTAATCTAACTATAGTTATAAAAGTGGCAATGCATGGGTATACATTGTCCTGTGATGAGTCTGTATATTTACTTGAAATAGGTAGAAAATGTTTTGTTATTGATGCTGAAATGCAAATTATACCTCACCATCTGTAAGTCATAATGACCAGTTTATTGGGAAATGTCAAGATTATATTAAACCATGTGTTTTTGAGACTTTTTAAAATAATCAGTGTGTATATGTATGTGTCCATACCTGTGAAAGACAGTTGTTCAATATTGAGAATCATCTGACTTGAAGCACAAATGCAATTTGAGCTTTCTGCAACAGTTACCAATTCCTTAGTTCATGCTCCCATTGTACTCTGAATATTGGCAGATGGCCCTTTCTGAACACTTGTATCTCTGATGTTTTTAGGAGTTACTGAAATTGAAAGATGTAGTTATAGAATTTACTCAGGCAGAGTGGGTCATTCTGGATTCATCCCAGAGAAGGCTGTTCAGAGATGTGATGCTGGAGAATATCAGTCATTTGCTCTCAGTGGGTGAGTATCAAACTCACCTATCTAATTCCCTTAAGAAGTGTCTAGAACAGTTTGTTTATATTGTTTTAGATTTTACATTATATTCACATTCTATGTTATTTCATAACATGAAAAACTATCTAAGATTTTTGTCTCTTTACTTATTATTTACATCTAGTTTTTCCCCTGACTAAAATATAATCTTTGTGAACACAAATTCCATGTATTTTTTACTCAATTTTAGACACTCAGCACAATGTTGGAAATACAATGAGTATTTTCTATGAGGATAAATAAGGATATTAAATATGTCCTAAATAATTATTGTGCTCTAGGGATTTTGTGTGGTTTCTGATGATAATAGTAACACAACAGGCATATCATTTTCCACATTAAATTAGAATGTTCCAAGGGAACTTACTGTATTACTCAGCATTCTCCAGAGAAACAGAGCCAACAGAAGATATCTATGAATATGAGATTTTATAAAAGTATCTCACACCAACTGTGTGGATGCATGAGTCAAAATTTTATAATATAGGCACTAGCTGGCAACTTAAATGAAGGTCAACAATGAACTCTCAAGGAGGGGCTCACTGGCTGAAAAAGACATGGAAGTTCTCTCTTCTCCCTTAAAAGTCTTCAACAAGTTGAATTAAATCCAACTAATTTAATTCTCTCTTTGTGGAAGACATTCCCTTATTTGATAATAGATGTAATTAGCCATAGATGCAATAAACCAAGTAATGATTTAGTAAACCAGTGTGCTGGTTTGAAAGGAAGTATGCCCCCTAAGAAAAGCCATGTTTTAATATGAATCCCATTTCATAAGGGTAGAATAATTCCTATTCAAAACTGTATATTTGAAACTGTAATGAGATCATCTCCCTGGTTGATGTGATTTAGTCAAAAATAGTTGTTAAATTGAATTAGGGGATGACATGTCTCCACCCATTTGAGTGGGTCATTATTGGTTTATTGGAGTCCTATAAAAAAGGAAATATTTTGGAGAATGAGAGATTCTGAGAGAGCAGAGAATGCTGCAGCACCATGAAGCAGATGAGGAAGGAAAACGCCTCCTGGGGAGCATCATGAAACCAGAAGCCAGAAGAGAAAGCTAGCAGATGATGCCATATTTGCCATGTGCCCTTCCAGCCAAGAGAGAAGGCCTGACTGTGTTCACCATGTGCCCTTCCACTTGAGAGAGAAACTCTGAACTTCATTGGCCTTCTAGAACCAATCCATCCCTGGATGGATGCTTTCAACCGGACATTTCTATAGAATTGTTTTAATTGGATATTTTCTCAGCCTTAGAACTGTAAACTAGCAACTCATTAAATTCCCCTTTTTAAAAGCCATTCTGTTTCTGGTATATTGCATTCCAGCAGCTAGCATACTAGAACAAGCAGCCTTTAATTTATTAATCATCCATGAAATGTCTTTGAAGTAATGGTTATGCCAGTGCTTACTTGACCAGAAAACGGCACCCTCACATGGCAAGTTGACATATGAACTTAACCATCACAATGTTTTTGAATTCTTTGTCAAAATCATAATGAACCATTATGGAAATCTAGAATTTTCCTTGTCTGAAAATATAGAGTGTTCTGCAGTCTGTTCTTGAGCTTAGCTCAGCAACCAGAAGTTCTCACTATATTTGGGCACAAGATCAAGATTTAACACTTTGATGGTGAAAAATGGTCAATATTCTATGTTCCAGGTACTTTCCCCCTGGCTGACCTTCAACAGTTATATTCTTTTTTAGTCATAATAGTGGTTTAAAGCTGTATGTACTGCAAAAAAAGAATATTCTTAAATCTGATTCATTATTTCACATGTGAAAAATTGTATTAAATTTTGATGAGGCTACATCAATTAAATTGTGTCATTTCTCAAGCAGAATGGGTTTTAATCTATTACTGGAGTCTTTTATAAGAATAAAATTCAGAGAGAGAGAAAAAAAGCAATAGGTATAAAATTCTGAAGTCAATGAAACCTTGAAGAAAAGAAAGAAACCAGGAGACAGCATCATGTATCTTCCCATATGGCAAGCTAAGGAACAATGGTTTCCATTTGTAAGTCTCAGAAAGCCCCAGCCTTGGGGAGAAAATGTTGCCTTGATGATGCATGGATTTGGACATTTTCTGAGGCTTAAAACAATAAACTATTACATTTCCATTTTTAAACCAACCCATTTTATGCTATTTGCTTAAGTAGCCTAGGAAACTAATGACAGAGTTTGGCCCAGGCATTTGATGTGCTTTTGTTGCATATACCACAAATGGCAATACAGCTTCAGAATGGGGTAATTGGTTGAGGCTGGAAGGATTGTGAGGTCATTTATAGAAATGCCTTCAATATCTTTGAAGAGGGCATTCAAAGATGTATAGATGTGAAAGGTATTTCCAGTAATGTCCTAGAAGGAAACAATAATATGGAGACAAGAGGAAAGATGATTCCTGTCACTATTGAGTTTTGATATTGTGTGGGAGACAGGTCTTCATTTATGAAATTGGGTATTTAACTGAGGCAATTTCCAAGATAAGCATGGGAAGTTCAGAATTCTAATCACCACTTATGCTAAAATGTGAGAGGAATGTGATAAGCTAAGAACTGAAGTCATGGGCTTAAAGAAACCAGATATTGGTGCTTTAGATAACCTGAAGCTTCTGGAAAGTGAGCCCCCAGAGAATAGCCTTAATATGAGGGTTTAATTAAACATGAGACAAGTCAGCAATTCTGTTCTACTCAAGATTGGAGGTATAGTTATCCAGGAACAATTTGTGGAATATTGTTCTGCCTGATGGTTTGGATCTCTGTGTACAACATTCACAACTGACAGGTTGTTTTCAAAATCTGTCTGAACAACCACTGGCAGCTTCAATGAAAAGGGACAGATTGTAGGAAAAATCACTTCAAGGGCAGAACCACTGAAGCTCAGATCTGGACCAAAGACATCTCAGGCAAGAAGGTGGATCCAGCAATATATGTAGAAAGGGTGTGTCTTTTTCACAGCTTGGAGTGTGTTGGCCTCTCCCCGTGTTGAGTACCACCCCACACTTTCAGATGGTGGAATCAGAACCCATTGGGATTGTAGAATTTCTCTCTGCCACATCACTGTTCTGAAAGAGTTGTGACTATTCCCCAGGGCTTTCAGAGTCAGGCCACAACCCCAAAGTCCTCAGAGGTTGGGGATTTCACTCCTGTGTTTACAGAGAGCATGACTGTTGCACAAGCACTTGGGAGGGCTGAAATTGTCACTTCATCAGCCTTGGAGGAAAAAATTTCATTACATATGTGATTCTCAGAACTTGAAATGTAACAGAGTATGCCATGCAGGGTTTGGAACCATGAACTGTGCTTTCCTTTCACCTACCAATAAAATGGAAGTGTTTATTTTATGCTTGTTACCCCATTGTACATTCTTCTCTAGATTTCACAGGTACAAAGCAGAGGGCACTTGTGCTACAGGACAGACCACACCCATAACCAATTTTGATTAGACTTTGTACTAAGCATTGCCTCTGAAATGGCTTAAATTTGGGGATGATATTTAGTGGAATTTTAATAGAATTTAAATGTATTTTGCCTATAGAAAGAACAGGTCTTTCTGGGTTACACAGTGTGGAATGTGGTAGTTCGAAATTGTATGTACCCAGAAAACATTTTTCTAACTAAAATCCATGCCTGTGCTTTTTTTTATATAGCTGTGCTTTTATACCAATTGTAAATTTGGTGGGTTCCTTCAGTTAAAGAGTGCACCACCCAAAAGAAGATGTGTTTTAATCCTATTAATGATATACTTTATAAGAGAATTTTATTAAGAGAATAAAATTCATATGAAAGAGAAAGATACCTGAAATAATCTGAAATTATGAAACCCAAAATAGAAGGAAGAGACCAGGTGATGCTGCTTGTGTCCTCACATATGACAGGCTAAGGAAACAGGGTCAGCAGTTGCCAGCTCCAGAATGCAACAGTGTTAGGGAGAAAGCATTGTCTCAACTGTACTTTGATTTGGACACTTTTCCTGGCTTCAAAACCATGAGCAGATAAATTTCCAATTTTATGTTAACCACTTTCATGGTTTTTGCTAAAGCAGCATAAGAAGCTAGAACATCACTGTGCCCATTTGAAAATATTATGTACTCCAGAAAAGCCATGTTTTAATCCTGATCCAATCTTGTGGAAGCATCTGTTTCTTTGAATCCTACAATAGTGTAGGTTAGAAATTTTGATTAGATAATCTCCATGGAGATGTGACTCAACCCATTCCAGGTAGGACTTGATTAGTTTACTGGAATCCTTTCAAAGAGAGAATCAGAAAATCAGGAATGACAGAAACATCAGAGCCAACGGAAACTTCACAGTAGAGCTGAAAAGATGGAGAATAGGGATGCAGATATTTGGAGATGATTGGAGTCCAGCAGATGTTGTATAAGATGTTAAGCAAGGCAGAATCTGGAGAGAAACAAGGGAAGCCAAAAGATGAAAGCCAGACCTGGAGAAGTAAAGTGAGGAATGCTCACTGGAACAGAGGCTGAAAGAAATGGAACCTGCAGCAAGGGACCAGCATATGCCAGCCACATGATTACCCAGCTGACAGAGGTGTAACAGACACCTCTGACTTGAAGAAATGATGTGCATGTCATTCCAAAGTGGAAGGAAAGCATTCTTTGTAGATGGGAGGTAGAATTTGAAAGTGATGAAATTGGATATTTAGCAGAAGAAATTTTGAAATTAAATATGGAAAATGCAGCATGCATGGCTCTTCCTTGAAGGTTATAGTAAAATGTGAGGGAAAAGAGATAAGTTGAGAACTGGATTCTTGGCTACAAAGGAAATGAAATTGGTGTACTGGAAAATTTTGGTTTCCACAAAATGAGACCACTGTTAATTGGGCCCCACATGAGAATTTATCCAAGCATGGAAGTTACTCAGGCATTACAGGACAAGCAAGGATTGGAGAGAGTATCCAAAAAGGACTTGTCTGATCACTTGATCCCAGTATATTTCAGAGAAAATGAACAGAAGTACTATGGAATCTGTATAATTGGAACCATTGCCTGTCTGGTATAAAGAGAATAATGTAGAGGTAAAATGTCTTCAGAGGCAGAACCATGGAAGCTAAAGTCTGGAGACATGAAAACTTGGGCCAGGAAAGTGGGCCCATCCATACATATGGAGAGAGTGCATTTGACCTGGAAGCAGAGGGCAGACCTTCTGCTTCATTGTTCAGGAAGAGTTGTGCCACTGCAGGCCTTAGAAAGGGAGAAGTCCATTAACTAGGGATTGACAGGAGCCCAGCTGACACACCATTGTTCTGGAGGGGTTGACCATGTGCCACCAAGATGGCAGAGATCCTGGGTGCTGCCCCAAGTATGGAGAAGGTAGAGCTGAAAAAAATATGTTGCTCCTAAAGAACTTCAGTTTTGCAACAAACCCAACATTTGGAGAGAGAAGAAGGCCACTTCATAGGCCCTTGAAAAGGGTGGGAATGCTGCTTTTTAAAACCCAAAGGTTATATGCCTCTCATAATTTTAAATCTAATGGAGAATGCATGTGGGTTTCCAGAACTGTATAAGTACAGTGGTCCTGTTTTGTTTTTTTAATATCCCTATAGCAATGGAAACATGTATCCTATGACTGTCCTACTTTTCTATATTGACAGCAGATAACTTGCTCTAAATTTCACAGGTCCAGAGCCAGAGTAGTATTTATGCCTTAGAGCAGACCATGTCTATAATTGACTTCATTGAGAATTTTTACTGGCTTTAACATCTTAATATATTTGAATGGTTACTGAAATGGTTTAAGGCTTTTGTGATATTGTGATGGAGTGAATGTGTTTTATATATTGAAAATACATGTCTTTTGGGGGGCCCAGAGGTTGCAATGTGCCAGTTTGACATTGTTATGTACCCCAGAAAAGCTATGTTTTAATTCTGATCTAATCTTGTGGGAGCAGCTATTTTAATCCTGCTTCAATAAGTCTAGGTTGGAAATTTTGATTAGATCATCTCCACAGAGATGGGGCATGTCCAATTGTGGGTTTGACTTTTGATTAGATGGAGATGTGACTCAACCCATTACAGGTAGGTCTTGATTAGTTTACTGGAACCTTTCAAAAGAGAGAATATTATGGAGAGAATCAGAAATGACAGAAAGATCAAATCCAACAGAAATTTCACAGCAGGTCTAACTGAGAGGCAGACACATGGAGAATAGGGACACAGATATTTGGAGATCCATGGAGCCCAGTACAATGTGCCTTAAGATGGTAAGCAAGACAGAACCTGTGTAGGGCCAAGGGAAGCCAAGAGGTGAATGCCAGCCCTGAAGATGAAAATTGAATAATATCCACAGGAACAGAGGCTGAAAACAATTGAGCCCAGGAGCAAGTGGCCAGCAGACACCAGCCATGTGCCTACCTAGATGACAGGTGTTTCTGACCCATTGGCCTTTCTTGAGCAAAGGTAATCTTTTGTTAATACCTTAAGTTGGACACTTTTATGTCCTTAGAACTATAAAATTGTAAATTATTAAATTCACCTTTATAAAACTAATTCTAGTATATTGCATTCCAACAGCTTGCAAACTACACAATCACCTTCACTAGACTTCATGATAATATATTGTTAAGTGCACAGAACTCTAAATTTCTTGTATTTCCCCCCGTAAACAGGATATCCAGTCTGCAAATCAGATGTAGCTTCAAAGTTGGTTCAAGGGGCAGAACTGTGTGAAGAAGGAATTGGATTTTTTCAAAACCAAAATTCAGGTGAGCACTTCCTTGGAACATGTATTCAGGACAAGGAGGAACCTTGTCAATGAGTGACTCAAATATCACCTGCAAATTTCTGCAAGTTATATTTTCTGAATTGTACATGTACATATTGGGGAAAATTCCTCAGTTCAAAGTATCAAATACTTATCACTTTGTATTCAAATGTCATTGGCATTGACAAAATAGACGTCTATGGACAACTGGATTTAAGCTTTCACTTACAGCCCTTTTCTCATCCTTGGCTTCAATGCTTTTTGCTCTTTTTAGCTGCTCAACATATTTTTGAAATAATTTTTTCTATAATTAAATCTTGAAAATATTTTCTAATTGATAGTGTCATATAAAGGTTTCTACTACCTCAAGTAATCCTTAATTTGATTTTTTTTCTCAGATAATTGTCATTTTAGAAACAATTATATGGTTATGTGTGCTACTTCAACATATTCATCTTCCTAATGCTGGTCTAGAAATTAATTGGTTTTTCAGTTCTTTCAGGCAGGGAAGGTAGTGTTAAAGAACAAGAAATGCTACCTGTGCATCATATCTGCAAAAAAGACTTATCTACCATCATGTCATTGGTAAGGATTATGGCTGTAACCCTGGTCTTCCAAATAGATACCTGGAAGTGATATAAATTAAAAATTTGGTACAATCACTTAACTTTAAGTTGGTTTAAGTGTGAATCCAGGAAAAGTCTGTGATAATTTGAATATAGAAAACAATTCATTTGAGCCCAATAATATAACCTTCCTTATATATGAAAAGATAATTCTATAAATGCAGCTCATCTACTCAATCTCTGAAACATTATAAAATCTTCAAGACTGATTAGAAAGTTCTGCAGTTGAGAAGCTACAAAAGAGTAGATCTCTGTACATGCAGAAGATTAAAATGATTCATAAATAACCTGGGAAATATTTTAATTGGAGATTGTCACTGATTGGTTAGGTTAGAATTCAGATGTATATGGATTGATATCTATGGACAAACCTCTTACATTTTCTCTTCTACTTCCTAGAAACAGAATTCTCATACTCAAAAGAATGGTATTATATGTAGTAAGTTGCCAGAAGATTGTACTCATAGTTCCAGAGTGATTCAACATGTGTTAACTCACAAAGGAATGAAATCCTACTTCAGCAATCTATTTGGAAAAGCCCTCAATGATCTATCATCTTTTAATCAACAACAGAATTTTCACCCTGGAAGTAAGTCATATGAATGTCATCTAATTGAGAAATCCTTTGTTCAGAATTCTGGCCATACACATTACAATGGAACTCATGTTGGAGAGGAACCCTGTGAATATCATCTATGTGGAAAAACCTTTACTAAATATTCTGAATTGAGACAACATGAGAGCCCTCACACTGGAGAAAAACCATATGAAGCTTTCGCCCATTATTCTCACCTTAAACGACATGAGAATACTCATACTGGAGAGAAACCCTATAAATGCCATTTATGTGGGAAAGCCTTCACTAAATCTTCTAAACTTAAACAACATGATAGAACTCACACTGGAGAGAAACCATATGAATGCCATCTATGTGGGAAAGCCTTCACTCAATCTTCTCAACTTAAACGACATGATAGAGCTCACACTGGAGAGAAACCATATGAATGCCATCTATGTGGGAAAGCCTTCACTCAATCTTCTAGCCTTAAAAAACATGATAGAACTCACACTGGAGAGAAACCATATGAATGCCATCTATGTGGGAAAGCCTTCACTCAATCTTCTCACCTTAAACGACATGATAGAACTCACACTGGAGAGAAACCATATGAATGCCATCTATGTGGGAAAGCCTTCACTCTTTCTTCTAGCCTTAAACAACATGAGAACAATCATACTGGAGAAAAACCCTATAAATGTCATCTATGTGGGAAAGCCTTCACACATCCTTCTAGCCTTAATCGACATGCTAGAACTCACTGGAGAGAAACCATATGAATGCCATCTATGTGGGAAAGCCTTCACTCAATCTTCTCACCTTAAACGACATGATAGAACTCACACTGAAGAGAAACCATATGAACGCCATCTATGTGAGAAAGCCTTCATCCATTATTCTAGCCTTAAACAACATGAGAATAATCATACCGGAGAAAAACCCTATAAATGTCATCTATGTGGGAAAGCCTTCACTCATTTTTCTAGCCTTAAATAACATGGTAGAACTCACACTGTAGAGAAACCATATGAATGCCTTCTGTGTGGGAAAGCCTTTACTTTTGGGTCTCATCTTAGAGAACATGAGAGAATTCACACTGGAGAGAAATCATAGAGTGTCATCTATGTGGTAAAGTCTTAACCCATTGTTATTCCCTTAGAAAACACAAGAGAATTCACACTGGAGAAACTCTATGAATATCACTTATGTAAGAAAGTCTTCACCCATTGTGCTTACTTTAGAAAACATGAGAGAACTCACACTGGAGAAAAAGCATATGAATGCCATCTATGTGGGAAAGCCTTTACTCTTCAGTCTGATCTTAGAGTACATGACAGAATTCACACTGGAGAGAAACCATATAAATGTCATCTATGTGATAAAGTCTTCCACTCATTCTTGTAGCCTGAAACAACATGAAAGAACTCACACTGGAGAGAAGCCATATGCATGCCATCTGTGTGGGAAAGCCTTCAGCCAATATTTTAACCTTAGACAACATGAGAACAGTCATACTGGAGAGAAACCCTATGAATGTAATTTATGTCAGAATGTCTTTGCATGTTATTCTAACCTTAGAAAACATAAGAGATGTCACACTGTAATGAAACCTTAGGAACATCATCTATGTGGGAAAGCCTTTACTCAATATTTTAACAAGAGACAAGTAAGTGCCTTTCTCCTTAGCATTCAGCCTTGCCTAAAGGACAATCAGTTTTCAGAGTTCCCAGGTGAAGGAGTGCATGTGTAAAAACTGAATTCAAATATAATACTGTTTCTATAGTATCACAACATCATTTATAACACTGAATACAAAGTGGCCATTCATGTAATATTCACTCACTCCCTCCTTAACTAAGGTTAGTCTTAGTATCACAAATTTGACTGATGTGGATTTATCACATTTAGTCTCTATAATGGGATTTAAACTAGTTCTCCCTCAATGACATGATATTGACAAGGTAATTAAACAGATTTTGAAATAATTATTGAATGTATAGATTTTATATATAAAATTGGAATAACAATGTAAAGAATGCCTGGTCTGTTCAAAATCCCAATGGTTATACCTTCATCACATTTACCCCTTAACACAAAATACACCAGGGTATGTTTCCTCAAAATAGGAACACCCTCCTATGTAGCCACACAAACCCAAATCAGAAAATGAAAAGTCCAATCCACAGCACATTTTTGAATTTTACCAATTGTCCCTAGAGTGGGAAAAGGTTTCCTTGTCCATTTCAGCTCATGCTTTTCAAACTGGAATTGTTCCTGAGATATTCTCTCATGTGCTTGACACATTGGCAAGCACATATGATGATAGCTTGAGTCTTCCCATGGCTTCCTCCTGAATAGATACAGGCCTAAACTCCAACAGCAAACCCCAGACTGATGCTGTCCTCTCCTCAGTTCATCCCATCCAAAAGGACCTGAAATCCACCTACTCCAACCCTAGTGATGTCAACTTGATAACTGTATGAACTCTTACATACATATGGAAAAATTGTTTTCTCATTATAATGAAAATGAAATTCATGGGGCTATATCCTGAAAGCATCAATGCCATCATCCACACCCAATATTATGACCCTAAAAATTCCTGATAATCCATATAACTCTACTATTTTCTCACAAAAGATACCTTGTCTTTAGGAAACATGAAGATTCATAAAGTCCAATTAGAAGGCATATGAAATAAATAGTCTAGGATAGTCATCAAATATAAAACCTTTCATTAGTTCCTAATTTTGCCATTTTTCCTTAATCTTTCACAAATCTCTCCCCTACATTGAGAAAGTATAGAGCATAATGAAAGAGATTGTTCATATATGGTGACTCTCACATTGCATATTTTATATCAACTTCTTTGTTTATACAATTTTTGTAATTAATATTGAAATTTTATTTTTGTATTTTAAGGATGCTGAGAAATCTTAAATATTTTTCAAATTATCTTGAATGGATATTCTAGATCTTTTCCATTTGCTGCATTCTCTTTCCATACCAATCCTAAGACATTCCTTGATTGAATTTACATCATAGGAAAAGCCATAAAATTATGTCTTTTTGCAGGAAGAAGGAAAATTTGGGGCATGTAAAAAGATAAAGCTGCAAACACAGCAAACACTGTCTATGCTATTGGTAGACAGTGCTCAGAATGGAGTGCCAAGAATCAGATCTTTGTCAGGGGTAATTTTTCTACAATGGTGTTATACCATTTCCTAAACTCCACTGTTCAAATACCAAGAGTTTTTTCAGGCAAATCTTTACTTAGTCATGTATCCAGGAGTCAAGTCTCACCTTGAATCTTGTTATGGGATTCACCAGGTCAACCTTGCTGATATGGGGAAGTTCATATAAGTACAGGATATATCAAGCAGTTTTCAGACAGAGACAAGTCTACAGAATCCTATAAGCTGAAATTAAATTGGATACTGGTGGTCTTATAAGCTTGCAATAAAAATCTCTGAAGTGGAAGATGTTGGAATAAGAAGTGCAGAGTTTCCATTAGTAAAAACACCTAGAAGACAGGTAAAAACTGTCAAAAGCTGCCATTCTGGGCTGAAAAGATCAGTGGAGCACCATGCTGGAGGAAGAGAAAGAAATTGTGATGGAGAAATTATAGTGAGAAACTGACTTGGCTGTGCCTATTTGCACTTACTGCCCACCCTTGAGTCTAGTACTTTCTGGACAGCCCAGTTCCTCTATGTCAGAATGCTGTGGAATGGAATTTGTGAAGTCCCTTGCCACGTTGGAAACAGGGTGACATGGCACAGTTCTAATACATTTGTTGCTTAACAAAATTGGACATCTTGATCCCATAGCCTTTCCCTATTCCACACAGGAACCCATGGTGCCTGGAATACCATTGTTTACTCAAATAGAGAAGTTGCCATGAATGGCTCGATTAGCCATGTCTCATGGTGCCCATCCCCAAGCCCCAAGACAAAAAGCTTCTGATAATCCTACTTCCTGTCTAGTGGACTACTATGGGCTGAAAGAATTTGGGAAATTCTCCCTCTGCCAAGAATACAGGTGGATGCAGCAGAGCCTGGTCCAGGAGTTGACCTGAAAAATTGGATTTCTAGGCCTCTCTCCTTTTGGTCCTACCCAGGCAGATTCCTGAAATGCCATTATTTCCAACTGCCATAGGAAAAGAGCAGACTGAGTGCTAAAATATCTTGCCTTTGTTGTTTCCAAATTGTGCCATCTGTGAAGCCTTGGAATGTGCCATCTTGGGAAGTGGTTTTCCTGGTTCTCTGTCCAAGTCCCTTTGGAATTCTTCTGCACCCCCTGCATGTGACCTTGGCACTGTTTTGACTGGGAAATACAAACACAGTGCCATATAAGAGCTGTAACAGAACCCTATCAACAACAAAATCTTAGACAAGAGAGGGAAACCAGTCTTCAGAATCTCAACAGCTTAAGTAATGGCCCAAATAATAAGCACAAAAGTACAAGCCATACTAATAAACAAGAACATGGCCAGGCAAAGGAAGAAATTAAAAAGAGAGATGTAAAAACTGGAACAACTGCTCACAGATATTCAGGCAAATATCCTAAACCAATTCAGAGATGAAGGAAAATGTGTATTAAAGGACATTAAGAAGACACTTGGGTGAGCATGTAAGAAGAATTTGATAGCCTGGAATAAAATTAACAGAAAGGCACAATAGATGAGATTAAACATATGTTAGAGTCAAACAGCAGCGGTTTTGAACAGGCAGAAGAAAGAATTAGTAAGAATTCATCCTATAAGGCAGGACATCTGAAATAAAAATGAGAAAAAGTACATAAAAATAGGAATGGAAAAATTTGAGCAACATCTCTCAGAATTGAATGATAACATAGAACTCACAAACATACATGAAATGGGTTTCCCAGAAGTAAAAGAGAAGGGAAAAGAGGCAGAAAGCATATTCAAGGAAATAATGGCAAAAAACATTCCCAAGTCTTATCAAAGACATAAAGATATAAATGCATTGAAATCCAAACAGGATAAACCCTACTTAACCCACTCTGAGCACATGATAATCAGAATGTCAACTTCCAAAGATAGAGGATTTTGAAAGCATTAAGAGAAAAGCAGTACATTTCATACAACATAATTGGAATTAAATTAAATGCCAACAACTGTAAATAAACTCACTACTGTTCCCCATCTATGAGATATGACTTCTAATGATATAAGCCTCTATAACACTGTGGGACTTGATATTCAGGATGATCCTTGCCTTGTTCACATGAGTTGAGAGTGATTAAGAGAGGAAAAGACAATGGAATAAAATAAAGTTTCAGTGGCTAAGACTTTCAAATTGGGTTGAGAAGTCTTTCTGGAAGCTATCTTATGCAAGTTGTAATGAGATATTTCACACTAGCACAGTACACCATAGCACAAACAACAGTATTCCTGAAAACTTGAGGGAATGCCTTTATGCTCTATCTAAGATTATGTAAAGGTTTGCTTAGTAAGTTTATTTTCTCAGAAAATTAAATCCTCCAGATTGATCATAGGGAAGATAAGTCCTGAAACCCGTAAGTACCAGTCACTCCAGGAAAGTAACCAGATTAATTCATCTATCCCAGAAATCCAATACCCCTTTCCAGCATGAAAAAATTAAAATGGCCCTTACCCAGGTAATGCTGAAGGATGAAAATAAATGAGAAGAAAGAGGTGTAACTGAGAAGTTGGAATTCTGTAAACAACTGCGGTTACTGACTCATTATACAGACATTTCTTTATAGATTATGTTTTAGAATAACCAGAAGGAAGTACCTGAAGTTGTGGAACTGAAATCCAGTAGCTCTGATCTCTGATAATCATTGATAAGTATATTGCAAAGAAATAGTTTTCTATTTGTATGGATCTACTTCAGGATGTTTTATTTTGTTCCACTGACTCTCTTACTATAATCTTTCAATACTACACTCTCTTAGTTAGCCTCCCTCAATTGTAAGTCTTAAAACTGTAGATTGCAGTTTTAATAGATTGCAATGCTAGTCATCAGTAAGAGGGATAATATGTATGAGATGTTTGGGGTTTTCTTTTTCCTTTTAACTTTCATTTTCTGGAGTAATGCAAATGTATTAAATACGATCCTGCTGGTGAATACACATCTGTGTGGTGATACTGTGAACCATTTATTTTATACTTTGAATGGCTTTTATGGAGTGTGCAGCTATCTCAGTAAAAGTATAGAAAAAAATTAAGTGCCAATTTCTTTTCAGAAACCATGGAAGTGAGATGGTACTGGTATGATAAATTTAAACTACTGAAAGGGAAAATATGCCACCCAAGAAATCTTCAACTGGCAAAATTCTTCAAAAATGAGGGAGAGTTTAAAAATATTCATTAAAAAAGCAGAAGCTGAGAGAATTCATTAGCAAGACTCCTGACCTGCAAGAAATATTAAAGGGCATTTATGCCAGTTTAATACAAAAGACAGGGAAGAGAGACTTGGAGGAGAGTGAGAAATGAAGATAGTCAGTAAGGGTCCCTTAGAGGACCAAAAAAAAGGCAATAGGACATATAAAAGCCAAAATAGTTGAAGTATTATCTAAAGAGTAAGAACATTGTATGTTAATGTATTAACTTTCCAATTAAAATGCAAAGATTGGTAAAATGGATAAATGAATAATTTGTTCATATGCTATCCATAATAGACTCACCTTAGACCAAAGGATACAAGTAGATGAAAGGCTGGAGAAGTTATTCAATTCAGGCAGTAACCAAGAAACAGCTAAGGTATCTATACAATATTAGGCAAGATAAACTTTCAGTACAAAAAGTTTATGAGACAAAGCAGAACATTATATATTAACAAAAGGGACAATCCACCAAAAAAAAACCAATCATAAATGTTATGTGCCTGTATGAGCTAGGGTTCTGTAGAGAAACAGAATCAACAGGGAACACTCACAAATATAAAATTTATAAAAGTGTCTCACATGACCATGGAAACACAGAGTCCAAAATCCACAGGGCAGGCTATGAAGCCAATGATTCCAATGGAGGGTTTGGATGAATTCCACAAGAGAGGTTAACTAGCAGGAAAAGAGCCTGTCTCTTCTGAATCCTCCTTAAAGGGTTTTTGTGATTAGATTAGGCATCACGCATTGCAGAAGACACTCCCCTTGGATGATTACAAATGAAATCAGTTGTGGATGCAGCTGACATGATCATTATTTAATTCTATGAAATGTCCTCATCACAACAGACAGGCCAGCACTAGCCTAACCATAAAACAGGTGCCACCACTTGGTCAAGTTGACACATGAACCTGACCATGATAGTCCACCCCTTGTCAGCTTGCCTAGGTTAAGGTGCTTAGTTCTATTGCTGTGGACATGAGCCAATGGCACGTGAACCTCATCTGGTGTTAATTATATCCACAGTCAGCTACGAGGTGTGCCTGCTGCAGTGAATGATATTTGATTTAATTGCCTGGTGCTTAAATGAGATACTCAACATAGCACAGCCCAAGGAGCTCAGCATACCTCAACTCAATACTTGCAGCTCAGCCCAGGCCTTTGGAGATGTAGAAAGAAATCACCCCAGGGAAAGTTGTTGGAACCCAGAGGCCTGGAGCGAAGGCCAGGAGAGATCACCCTGTCTCTTCCCACATAAGAAAGAACCTCAGTTGAAAGTTAGCTGCCTTTCCTCTGAAGAACTAATGAAATAAATCCCCTTTTATTGAAAGCTAATCCATCTCTGGTGTGTTGCGTTCTGGCAGCTAGCAAACTAGAACAGAATCTGGTACCAGAGAGTGGGGTGTTGCTGCAGTTTACAAATACCAGCTATGTTGGAATGGTTTTTTTGATGGCTAAGGTGAAGATTTTGGAGGAACTGTGGAAAGAATGATGGAGAATTCCTGGAGTGCTTGAAGAAGCTGTTGGTGTAAACAGAACCACTGCCAATCTGGACAAAGGTGGCCACAAAAGGGACAAATTGGAATTTGCAGAGTGAAAACCATTAAGCTTGGGTCTGAGGCCATAAAACATTGGCCAGTAGAGTGGACCCACCCATATGTATGGAGAGGGTGAGTTCACCCTTAAGGGCAAGGATGAGTCTCCCACCTTGTTGCAATGGAAGAGTCATGCAGCCTCAGGCCTTGGAGAAGGTACAGCATGCTCCTTGGGGGACTGGGAAGAGCCTGGCTGTCACCACATGGAGGGGTTGAGTGTATGCCCCAGAAATGGCAGAGAGCCCAGGAGTGGCCCTGATGCTTGGAGAGTGGAGCTGAGGAAAAGGCGGTCCCCTCAATGTTCCCCAAGGTTGATCTGGAAGGAGGCCACTGCATAGGCCCTTGGAAAGAGTGGGACTGCCACTTTCTAAAGCTAAAGAATAAATGACTTTCAGACTTTGAAACCCAGTAGTGTTTACCCTGCAGATTTTCCTTCCAATTTCTCCCTAAGGATCCGGTGAATGTCCCTTCTTTGCATATTGGCACAAGATAGCCTGTTTTGAGATTCATAGGTCCACAGCCAGAAGAGAATTTGTGCCACTTTAATATCATTTATGGTGATGCATATAGTTGCCAAGTTGATGAGGGGTGGACCTATGGTAGTTCGATTAAGTTGTCAACTTGGCTAGGTGAAGGTGCTTAGTTCTATTGCTGTGGACATGAGCCAATGGCATGTGAACCTCATCCAGTTCTTATGCTTCTAATGTCTTAAGACTTTTTGTCCACTTTGATTTTCCATGTCCCTTGGCTCTCCCAATAGTGAAAGCTTCACTTTTTCCCCATGTGTCAAAAGGAAACATCTGTATCTATCCAGCACAATGAGGCTGCAATGTACATATTTATCTGAGTAACTTCAGAACACCTCTTATTTTTCCCTATGATAATACTACCAATAATGATATCTAAAGATACTTATTTAACCCTAAAATATGATAAGGACTTTATGCATATTATTTGGCATTATTAATCCAATCTGTTAGATGAAGAGAAAGAGGTAAATTCATGTGTAAGTATTTTATTGAAGGTCATGAAATTGGGTAGATTCAGGGCCAAAATTTGAAGCCAGGAATTTTAAATCAAGATCAAGTATATTTTCTATTACAGCAAAGCTACCTTTATGGGTGTTTACAAGGTTGAATGCATGAATAATTGCCCATTCTATTTGTTGATCATTCAGAATGTATAGAAGAAAGAAGTATTTACAAAATTTTCTGTTTCTGGGTCACAATTTTTGTGGACAGAAGCATACACATGCATTTAGTTCATCAACCAATTTGATCAATTATTGCATTAAGAACGAATTTTAGAAGATAATCAAATGACAAACAATGGTGGATTTTAATGGAATTAAGTAGTAAACAGGATATTTTAGATATATTTTGAATTATTAGGCACAATCATCACAATATATTGGTAAGTGAAAAACTAGATTATAAAAATTATGGTTCTTATTTACACTTTTCTCTTTTCCAAACTCTTCAATCTGTACATATTCAATTACATCACACACAGACACACACACCTATATATATATATATATATATGCATATATTTATGTGTTCATATTTATACTTATGCCCATATTTAAGAACAGAAACAGGATTGGAAGTATGCATGCCAGAATTTAAAAGTTACTAAATCTGGGTGCTTATGGAATTTTAAAATACATTTTTATGTCCCAAGTATATATCTAACTAATTAATTTGGAAACTATGTAACATTAAAATGTTATGAACGGCAGTGTGATGGTGGCTCAGTGGCAGAATTCTTGCCTGTCATGCTGGAGACCTGGGTTTGATTCCCAGTTCCTCCTGCCCATGTGAAAAAAAAAAGTCATGAAATAGCTGAATTTCAAAAGAGAGGAAATCCTTTGGAATTAGTGTCTTGACTGTGACAATTTGTAAAAAATCTTGTGATTTTCACATTTGCATGTTATTAAAGCAACAGTATCCTGCATCTGCCATTTTGCTTCCTAACTTTGGAGGCAGTGATTTTCAGGGTTTTAAATAAAATTTTATCAAATTGTTCCATTATTTTGCCAAAACTATTTGTGAAAGACTTTGATAAAATGTGTTGTTACAACTGTAAAGTCTCCCTGCTAGTATTTAAGAACTTATACTCATCCTCAGTGCTTTCCTCAGAGCCCCCAACATTTCCCTGTCTAATAGGCTGGAGATAATGTGGTTCAAAATGAGGGTGAGAATGTTGTAGAAAAGGGAGACAACCTGGTTTTCCTGTGCTGAATAGAGTTTTGGAGGTCTCATAAAGTGAAAGACACCTGAACCCATACAAAGGCTCAGTGCTGTGAGATGGGAGGAGCATGTGGCCAAGGCTTTGTTTGGCCCTTCAGGGGAAAGTATTTGAGAGACATGCAAGAAGTTAAGGCTGTGGGAGGTTAGAATGAGTACAAAGGGTATGGGGAGGAACACAATCCCTTTAACAAACATAATCCAGAGGCTCCAGAGAGCTGGGATTTCACAGAAGAAATGATGAGTCTCCCTAGAGTCACAGAATGGAAAATGCATAGTATACACAGTGTTGGCCAAGGAATTTAAGAACCCTACCACCCAGGAAAGAATAGCCATCTGCAGACTCTGAATTCATATTAGCTGAGCTGACAGTCGGTTGAAAAAGGCAACAGAATGATTATAGGGTATTAGGTCAATAGGATACATTCAGAACATTTCATGGCTACATACAATTGCATCTGTATGCCACAGCTAATCTATGAGATGTCTCTCCTCTGCACTGAGAAGTCAGTAACAATCTTAAGGTTGGTGTTGGAGATGAGAACTAAGTCCATATCAGAAAGATGGCTTAGGAACAAGTAATTGCTAGGGCAGGATTGGGATTTTACCTAAATTAGAAGGATCTGGGTGGTGTTTCCAGGGAGGGCAATAATATAGCTTGGGGAAAAGATGGAGATAATGAAGCTGGTATATGAGGAAATAGTCCAGGGAAAATGAAATCTGTTGTTGATATGTCATTTCCTCTCATCATGCCAATATTAGTGCTGGGGTAGTCTGGGAAAACCTGTTTGAGTATGAGGGATGGAAATTTCTTTTTGGCAATTTATCTTATGTCAGTTCATAAAAGCCCACTGCATTTCAATATCAAACCCAGGTATTAGACTAGATATGTTACTTAAGTATTTATGTAGGTTAGGGCATTACAAAGGCCAAAGATCTCATTCAGCAGGTGCCAAGTTTCAATGAAAACTATGTTCTTGAGCAGATTATTAAATTTTGTGAGCTTCAGTTCTTTACATACAATTTAAGTTCTTATTTTTACAATATGAATTAGACCAATAATCTTTATGATCTAGAGCATTTTTATTTTTACATCATGCCATATTATTATGGCATTAACAATAGTCACATATATCAGCACAGTAACTATATCATGTAAGTGAAGAAAGCATTATATTCCTTCTCCTACTCTTCAAGCTCTTTCTCTTTCTCATGATTAATGCAACCTATTGTTTTTCTCTTATAATTTCATTGGTGTGTCCTCCAAATTTGGGATAAAATTATAACTCAATTTTGCATTCTTCAAGAACACATATGGATTCATGCCTTACACGCTATCAACATTCAATAAATCTTTGCTGAACATGTGCAATCCACAGATCTATCACTGCTTAGAGAAATATAAAGAATGGTTATTGTGGAAAAATAAATAATATAATTTAACATTGTATTAAATACATCTATTAATTTTTTCTCTCCAATTTTGAAAAATTTATGCATAAAATACCTCAGTACTATGAACATTTATAATGGTCAAAAACTTTGACAACCATATTTCTCTACACACAATGAATCTGCTTCTGGGATGACAAAAATTGCCTAATTATTTCAGAGTTAATTTGAAATAGCAAACTCATTTGAATGAGTGAACCAAGCCTGTTTTAAAAGCCTATGTTTCTAAAGAAAATATTGCAATTACTTCAGAAATATGGTACCATTCAATATTTCTTGATGTGAATTTCTTCTTTGAAATGATCTTATCTTCTACCTTGTTCCCTGCATAGTATGGCTTTTCACACAGGTGTGCTTTACACACCTAATTTGCTTTTGTAGAAGTTATAGTCTAAGCTTTATTCTCTCAGCTGAGGAACTCCTGATTTAATTGTGAATTTGTATTTTCAATATTTTGGAGGTTAAATCCTAGTTTATGGGAGAGGACCTCAATTTAGAAATATACATACAAACACTCAAGGGCCAAAAGAATAATTAGTCTGCATTAAAGGAATTCAGGCCCTTGACTTTAATTAATGTGAATTCATGGCATAACTGCTTTTACATTTCCCCTTTCTCAAAGTCTTTAGATAACATCCGTTAGTTGATTTCATGGCATACTTTGAAAAAAATGCATATTTTCCTGTGTGATTTTCTTGACTCATTCACCATACTTCTCTCATTCTGTAATCAAATGCTTGCTCTCTCTTTCATTTGAAACCATAATATACAGAAGAGTTTTACAAATTTCCTTACTTTTTAAAATAATACATACAATTTAAGTTCTTATTTTTACAATATGAGTTAAACCAATAATCTTTATGATCCAGAGTACTTTTATTTTTACATCATTTATCTTAGTGATGTGGACATAGAAATGAGGAATATGATCTTTCTTGGATATTTACAATGTTTCTGCATTATATATCAAATTTCAAGTCTGTATCATGGACTTCTCTTGGATGGTCATGCCTTGGAAGAAAATAAGGAAATCCAGTTGTTAACCAAGATTAGATGAAGGAAAATTGAGATTTCCTACAACATGATCTTTGCCTTGAAATATTTGAAAATGTTTATGAGTAATAGAGTCTCGTGATATATAACTAAGCCCAAAGAGTGATAGCCATAGAAAAACCTCATTTGCCCTGAAAATAAAAAGAACATTTCTAAACAGAATATTTCTAAGACTAAATATGGATATTCTTATGTTTACTGCCTTTTGGATGGAATTGCCTGGTTATAAGTAAAACAGAGAACTAAGTGAATATTGTAGTTGATGACTTCAGTATTTACTCAGTAATTAAAGTAGATGAATTTTGAGGAATCATATAATATCCATAAGGAAAAAAATAATTTCTGCCTTGTACTGGTTTGAAGGGATGTATGTCCCCTAGTAAAGCCATGTTTTAATCTAAATCCCATATCATAAAGGCAGAATAATCTCTATTCAATACTGTATTTTGAAACTGTAATCGGATGATCTCCCTAGAGATGTGATTTAATCAAGAGTGATTGTTAAACTGGATTAGGTGACTGCATGTCTCCACCCATTTGGGAGGGTCTTGATTAGTTTCTGAAGTCCTATAAAAGCGGACACATTTTGGAGAATGAAGGAGATTCATAGAGAGGTGAGAATGCTGCAGTACCACGAAGCAGAGAGTCCACCAGCCAGCAACCTTTAGAGATGAAGAAAGAGAATGCCTCCCAGGGAGTTTCATGAAACAGGAAGCCAGGAGAGAAAGTCAGCAGAGGATGCTGTGTTCACCATGTGCCCTTGTCACTTGAGAGAGAAACCCTGAACTTCATCGGCCTTCTTGAACCAAGGTGTCTTTCCCTGAATGCTTTAGATTGGTCATTTCTATAGACTTGTAACTGGGACATTTTCTCAGCCTTAGAACTAACTGTAAACTAGCAACTCATTCAATTCCCTTTTTTAAGAGCCATTCTGTTTCCGGTACAGTGCATTCTGGCAGCTAGCAAACTAGAACACCCCCTTTGAATAGATGATTCAATTTAATTTATATGCTGAGATAATAAAAACCATGTGAGAAACACATATCCACTCACAGAAAAGTATAAGTGACCAATGATCAAAGTTGTTGAAGTGCTAATCTTAATTCTTCCATTGCATCACTTCGACCTCACGTGGTTCATACTAGTCCATTTTTAATATGATTTTTCTTAGAGAGATTTTTTAAAGATAAATTCCCATTGTAGTCAAACAAATAAACCATGAACATGGTGATCTGATACTAGACATCAATAATTTTTTGATGCCATGATTGATTCTTACAATACAGGTACCACTGGGAGTTCAGAAACAATAAACCTCATTGATAGGAAAATTATGCAGTAAGTAAGAAGGTGAGAATTTACCAAGGGCTCCTTGAATAACATGTTCTTTATTTATACTTCCTATCCCTTCTCCCTTTCTAAAGGATAATACTCCTGGATGCTCCCTTTGTGATGACTGATTCTTCTTTCTGTTCAACCATAACCAACTGCCTGTTATTTCATGTCTCTGTTCAACCACACCTATCTATTGTCATGTCTCCCTTGACTCCTTGTCCTATTTCTGATGAACTTCCTTCTCAGAAAGACTTCACAAATGAATTATCCACAGTTAATATACCCACTTCTTCATTTTCTCTATTTTTCCACTCCATTCAGATTCCCTGCCCTTAAGAAACCTGACCACTGAAGCAACAATACCTGAACTAACCACATCCTGCAGGAATATTTGTTACTTTCATCTGAACACTTTTTTTTGAAGCACTGTTTTCTCTTTTTGCATGGGGTACTCTTTGCTCTTTCACCTCTAACTCACAGGGGGTTTTGTGAGCCCCTATTTTTTGATAGCACCTATTTTTAATTTTCAATGCTAAAGAGCCTCAGGCTTCTTTCCAAACCTCCTTCTCTGTGGCTTCATTGTCTGCTTAGATGTTCCAAAGCTGGCTGATGGCTTTAAATGTCTACATTCTAAGGATTCACAAATACATATTTCCAGTTTTGTCCCCCCTCCCTGAATTAATGAACATATATATCCAATTGCTGCATTCAGCTCTGTTAAAATGAGTAATAGGCAGCTCATACTTCACCTGATCAAAACACAAGAAATATTCACCCACAGCCTGCTCCTCTTAATATTGACCCACAATATGTTCCTTTTATAGTCTTTTCTATGTGCCATGGTTAGGGACATGTGTCAACTTGGCCAAGTTGTGGTACCTGTTTATCTGGTTGGGCAAGTGCTGGCCTGTCTTTTGCTATGAGAACATTTCATAGAGTTAGATCATGATCACTTCAGCTGCATCCACAGCTGATTCCATTTGTAATCAGCCAAAGGGGAGTGTGTTATACAATGAGTGATGCTTAATCTAATCACAGGAAGCCTTTTAAGGAGGATTCAGAGGAGACAGGTTTCATTCCTGCTTCAGCTGGTGAGCCTCTCTTGTGGAGTTCATCCAGACTCTCCATCAGAGTCGTCGGCTTCACAGCCTGCCCTGCGGATTTTGGACTCTGCATTCCTGTGGTCACGTGAAACACTTTTATAAATTTTATATTTGCAAGTGTTCCCTGTTAATTCTGTTTCTCTAGAAACAGAATTAGTTAGGGTTACTAACTAATACACTATGTTAATAAAAGTGCCAACATCCCCTGATATGCATGGACCACTATCTAAAGGTGATTCTTAATACTTTCTGCATCATGATTTCCATTTTTAGGTTATCTATTACCAAAATATGTTTCAATTCCAAGCTATTCTCTTCATATCCAGTATAATCATTTTTTCTTCTAAGCATGAACATTTCTTACAGAACTTTCTCATTAATTCCCTAACTTATTTTCCTACTTCTAATTTTGACACACACAATTCATTCTCTGCAAGTTTGAATGATACTTTACAAACGAAAATTATCTCATACACTTGTCTAAAGGCATAAACCTTTGCATCATGTTTAGAAAAATTCAAATTTCTTTCGCAGTTTATGGTGTTCACAATAAGCAGAATAATCTATTTTTGAGAAGTATACCTCCTCTTTAAGCAAATAATAAATCTCATAGATCCTTTCTCCTAATTTCTTCCTTTTAGATTTCAGAATATTTAATGTGATTGAATCTAGAGTAATTTTGATTCAATATTGATCAATTCATATTTTCCAATCATGTGAAGATGTTTCTGCATGGTTCTAAATGGGTTTTGCTTAATGATTAGAAATCAAAGGGCATAAATAGTTGTTGAATAGTTCAATATAATTCTGGCAGAAAGAGTTAATCAAACCATGTAAGGATGATTGGTCAGATAAATATATGATAAATTTACATGTATAGACACAATAGATGAACCTGTCTTAAGTACCCACGGAATATGTGTTCTATGAAGCACAAATATTCTTTTCAATTTCAACCTATTCCTCAGCAACTTCAATTTTTGCAGTACTGATCTATATTCATAGCTTTCAATTACTTGCAAATTCTTCATATTTTCATTGCACTCTAATGAATTTTTTTTCATTTCAAGTTACTATAATTATGATCACACTATAGCACAATCATTTAAAAATTCAAATCCAATCATCATATACCCTTACCTGTGGCTTTTCACACCCATGTAGCTTCCAACTTCTCCAAAAGAAAATCCAAAACATGTGGACTGACCCACAAACCCTGCCTTGATTCAGCCCCTGTGATTATTTCCCCTCTTATTCCCCTCCAGTTGTGCTGAGCTAGACTGACGTTTTTGTTTAGTTCTCTGGGAGATTTCCTTTCTCCTCATTTTTCCTCTAACGTTTGTGCATCCTTCAGATATCTCCTCTATGTTGCTTCTTTCTGAACATTTCACAAAACTTCTTTCCAGATCTCCCTGACAAGAAGCATTTTACTCCACCACAGACCTAACCCTTTCTACTGTTATTTGTTCACATCATTTTCTCACTATGCTGTGAGCAGCTTTATGACTTCATTGTGTTTTTACGCTCAGTATTTAGTCAAGTATCAGTGTTTTGCAAAATATTGAGTAACTGTTTGTAATGGCAGATCTGTATGGATTACTAACCAGAATACCTGGTAAATCACTTTGGATGTGCCCGCAGCTAGGCAGCTCTTTCACAGTAGGCATGGTTCTCCCTCAGTGGCCACTCTCTTCTTCCCACAGTGGTGAGACAGCCTGCAATTTCAGCTTCCCATAAGAAAAAACCCTGGTTCTCCATTTGGTGGCCAGACAGCATGCAGCTGAGTGTAGTAGGCTTGACACCTAAGAATAAAATGTTTGTATTGACATAGAGGACTGTGTGAATGTATACTCAAGGAAAAGAAGAACAGGGAATCAGTCCTTTTAATGGAGCACAGCCCATTGAAGTGCCTGCTGAAGGATGCTGAGAACTTGGTAACTTTGCAACTACCGCACTTCTGCACATAAGCTCTCACCTGTATCATAAGACATTGTTGGTGTTTGCACCTTACTCAGTAAATAAAAATATAATTGTCACTTTTCATAGTTTTTGAAGGATTACATGAGTAGATTTTTATACTTCAAATACTGGAAACCATGAATCAGAAATCCAAATATGAAAACTAGTTTAGAATGAGAGTTTTCTCTGTGCTATCAGGTACTTGTTTCACCATGTGATCTGTAACCCTATCTTACTTTCCTTCTTCCCCTCCCTGGTCCTTTATTCTTAATAAAGGCTGAGTCAGCTTGCTAGAAATCCACTTTTTGCCCATTGTAATTTTCTAATAATAATCACTTTAATCTGGATTTTGTGGACTTTCAGAAACTTCAATCACATACTATGAATTGTCAGTGTACATGGATGTCTTTTAATTTCATAAATTAATACTACAAATTGTGAAACATTCAAATAAATAATATGCCAATATTTAAGGACTTCTACTTCGAGTGGCAGGTGATTTCAGAGAATACCTGCTTTGCACCTTTATTTTGTTCATATTATTCCTATAACTGAAAAGAAAGGAATTTCAGTTGAGTGATAATATCACAATTAGTTGAGTAACTTTGCCAAGTTCCTTTGCCAATTTTTAAATGTGTTGCTATCTTTTTGTTTTTGAATTATAAGATTTCTTTAATGTATTCTGAATATTATACTCATGAATATATGGATTACAAGTATTTTTCCCATTATGTAGGTTGTCATTAAAATTCTTGATAATATTCTTTTTGATGTATAAAATATTTTAATTTTTATGAAGTTTTATTTATCTGTTGTTTTATTTGGTAACTTGTGATTTTAATGTAATCTCTAAGAAACCATTGCCTAATAAAATAAACTGCAGATGTATAGCTATGTATTATTTTAGAAGTTTAATGCTTTTGGTACTTATGTTGAAGTCTTTGATCTCTTTAGAATTGATTTTTGTTTGTGGTGTAGGCTAAGCTTCTACTGTCATCCTTTTGCATATGGATCTCTAGTTTACCCAGTACAATTTTTTGAAGAGACTATTCTTTCCCCATTGGGTGGACCAATTCCAAAATGAAAATAGCATTAATGTGAGGGTTTATTTCTGAACTCTCAATTCAATTCTCTTAGTGTGCATGTCTGTCCTTATTCCTGAATCACAGTTTTTATTACTGTAGTTAGTTTTGTATTGAGTTCTAAAATAAAGAAGTATGAGTCTTGCAACTTTATCTTCTTCCATATCACTTACATATTCAGTGCCCCTTACCCTTCCATATAACTATGATGATTGGCTTTTCCATTTCTGTGAAGAAGGCTATTGAACTTTTCATTGAGATTAATTTGAACCTATAAAACACTCTGGATAAAATTGACAGCTTAAAAATATTTGGTCTTCCAATCTATGGGCACAGAATGTTCTACCACTTATATAAATTTTCTTTAATAGTTTCAGCTATTTTTGTTTTCATTGCACAAGTCCTTTACATCCTTGGTTAAATTAATTGCCCCCTATATGATTCTTTGTTTTTTGGCATGGGCAGGCTCCAGGAATTGAACCCCAGTCTCTAGCTTGACAGATGAGAATTCTTGCCACTGAGCCACCATTGCACCACCCTATTTGATTCTTTTAAGTTGCTATTGTTAAGAAAATATTTTGTTTGATTTACTGTTCAGTTTGTTCATTACTAATTTTTAGAAACACAGCTGAGGATTGCATGTTGACCTTGTACCATGCCACTTTACTGAACTTGTTTATGAAGTCTAATAACTCTGCTGAGGTTTTTTCTTTTTGACATTTTCTATAAATAAGATCATGTCATATGCAAATAGAAGCAGTTTTACTTCTTCCTTTTCCAATTGTATACCATTTATTTCTTTTTCTTGCCTAATTTCTTTGATTAAAACTTCCAATACAATGTTAAATAACAATGGTGAATGTTGGCATTCTTGTCCTGTCCCTGATGTTAGAGCAAAAGCTTTCTGTTTCTCAGCCTTCAGTTTGATATTAGCAGTAGGTTTTTAATATATTCCATTTATCACGTTGAGGAAGTTTCCTTCCATTCCTGTTTTTTTTAAGTGTTCAATATGAATGGATGCTTCATTTTTAGAATGTCTTTTCTGCATCAATTGTGGGGATCATGTGTTTTTTTTAGAATTATTTTTGTATGCTATGTAGTGGAGGGTCACATTTCCATGTTAATACCCCTTTATTGCAGTATCATTTGTCAATTTTTGTTGAAGTGCACGGACTGGGCATCAAACCCAGATCTCCCGCATGGCTGGCAAGAATTCTACCACAGAACAAACTGCACCCCTAATATCATTTAGGTATATAGTCACTATTAGTTTGTTTTATAGTTTCCTTCATCTCTTTGAATAGATTTAGATTTGAATTTGAATTTAGTTGAATTCGTTCAAATTATTTGATTGGTTGTTCTCTTGACTGAGTCATACTTTCTGTTTCTTAGCATGGCTTAATATTTTTTTGCTGCTACTGAGCATTTGATTATTTTGCTGTATTAATTCTGAAGGTCTATTCCTCCCTCTTGCCTAAAGGCTTCATTGTTGATTGATTTTGTGTTAAGTCTCTTCTTTAATATTTAGTAAAATTCATTCTGGATCTTTATAATAGTACATTTTCATCTGTTCAGATTTTTTCAGGTCTTGTGCAGCTGATCCTTGCCCTGGATATGTGGTACAACTTTTAAGATTGTCAATTTACATGCAATGGTTTCACTTCCAGGAGGATGCTTACTTTCCCCTTTTTCTTTGCCATGAATCTTGATCAGTTCTCTTTGTTTTAGTACAGAAATTTCTCCCCAGCTACTATGATTTATTTAAATTCTCTCCCTCATTCAATATCCTCTTTTCATTAGACTTTTTAGTTCTGGACTCTTTAGAGCTATTCAGCTTTCTTTTATTTTTTTGAGTCTTTTCTGACTCTGCTTTCTTTCCTGTTAGAGTATCTTCCTCTGTGGAGCCAAATGGGGTCAATCCAAAAAGGTCCCTTTAGCATTGAGTTAATCCTGCAATCAGAAACTGGATTGGGTTTATCCACTTCATGTCACAACATTCTGCCTCATTATTTTATTTCCTGTGTCCCTTTGTGTATACATGTTCCACTCAGCTGCTTGTTTTCCACCATGGGCTCTGGAAAGTCATATAACGTATTATATGTGTGGGGTTCTAACTCACCACTGTGAGTGTTGCTGTGAACTGTAGCCATGGCAGAAGAGACCCAGTGTGTATTACCTCTGTGCAATGCTTACTCTGTGTGGGATGAAGTCAGGGGAGATTTCCTAACTGGTGGGCCCTTTGTTTTGGTGTTTTTCCCCTTCTTGTTTGATTCAGTGACTGTGGTGTCTTTCCCGAGTCTCTATCATACTGCAGAGCCGAAAGCAAGTGGAATCTGTCCTTTAGTCAGTTGTTTTGTCAGGAGACTTCCAAGGAATATCATATGTTGCCAAGTTCACAATGTCACTTCTCATCAGAGCTTCTTAACCTCTCTCACATTATGCTCCTCTCCAGATTGGCAGTCATTAATAAAATGATCACCAATTAGCTCTTTAAAAAAAATTCTTTTGAGAACATGCAGTGATAATGAAGCAAGGTAAAGATGTTTTGTGACTCTCTATGACTGTTCCTGCTTTGGTTCAGTTAAATGTCTTATACTATAAAAAGGATTCTTGCTTTTGTTGATTTGACTTCAAACTTCTGAGCTGACTTTTATAACTTTCATAACTTTTTTAACTATACATGATTAAATCTTCTATAGTTAGTGAGAGATTTCTATTTTTGAGTCTTCATTTTCAAGATTTTCTGCAGAGTCTCTTAGCCTTTCCCATATTATGCTTCCCTCCAGATTGACAATCATTATTAAACAATTGAAGGTCAATTACTAATTGACTCTTTCCTAAGAAATTATTTCTAAATGCAAAAAGAATGTCAATTATGGGTCATATCTCTGATATGAGGATATAGTCAAAGCACTTTTGGTGAATAAGCACCCCACTCTGTGCAACCATTTATTTTTTTACTTTTTAAAGTTAATTCTTCAATTTTAATACTTTCTAATCTAATAGTTGTTGGCCAATTATTATTTTTAAATTTTTCTGTGAAGCCAAATTGGGTCAATCCAAAAAGTTCCCTTGGGTGATTTTCTTTTATGCCACAATTTTAGTCCAAAACATTAAGAACATGTATATGATTATGGGGATCATGATCTTATATATTTACTCTATGTAAATAATTAACATTTACAATACAAAATAAAATGAAGTATAGATCACTCTCCTCAGAATTGAATACTTCTTTTGCATAGTTTAACAAAGAGCACTTTGCTTTTTAATTAAAGAAATATCACCACAAATTTAATTAATATCAAGGGTATAGGCAGGGAATCCTTAGACTGCAGAAGGTGAAGGAAAGCTGGTATTTTTGAGATGAGATTCATCAATTAACCAAGATTCATGAGAGGTATGACCCTTTGGTTTCCTTCCAAAAAAAGAAAACATGTTGACTTCCGGAGAAGATGGCGGCTTAGTAAGATGCGCGGGTCTTAGATCCTCCTCCAGAAAAGCAACTAAAGAAACAGAAACAATACAAAACAGCTCCCGGAGTCACGACAGAGACCAAAAAAGACAGCGTACCCCATTCTGGAACGGCTGAACGGGTAGGGAGAATCCACTGCTGTGAGATACCTGAGGGGTGCACGTTTTCCCGGCTGGGGTGGCTGGCGTCTGGGGTCCCCTCCACGCACGTGGCTCCCCGGTCTGTCTGGGAACATTGGATAGCGGGGCCCTCCCGTCACGCTTGGCGTCTCGGGCCAGCTGGGCAATTTGGACCAGCACTAGCCCAAGCCACGGCCAGCGACCCCCGCCTCCATGCGTGGTTTCCCGGGCCGACTGCCCCGCAGACAAATGACCGCCACGAGCGCCACCTACTGGGCAGGAAAAGAAAAACAGAGCCCAGAGATTCCACAGAAAAACCTTTCAACCAGCTGGGTCCCACACCCAGGGAGATCTGATCAAATGCCCAGACACCAGCAGAAAATAATGGATGACGCTCGGAAAATTGAAGATATGGCCCAATCAAAGGAACAAACCAATAGTTCAAATGAGATACAGGAGCTGAGACAACTAATGCTGAATATACGAACAGAAATGGAAAAACTCTTCAAAAACCAAATCAATAAATTGAGGGAGGACATGAAGAAGATATGGGCTGAACAAAAAGAAGAAATAGAAAATCTGAAAAAACAAATCACAGAACTTGTGGGAGTGAAGGACAAAGAAGAAAAAATGGAAAAAACAATGGATACCTACAATGGTAGATCTAAAGAGACAGAAGCTACAATTAGTGAACTGGAGGATGGAACAACTGAATTCCAAAAAGAAACAGAAACTATAGGGAAAAGAATGGAAAAACTTGAGCAGGGAATCAGGGAACTGAATGACAATATGAAGCGCACAAATATACGTGTTGTGGGTGTCCCAGAAGGAGAAGAGAAGGGAAAAGGAGGAGAAAAACTAATGGAAGAAATTATCACTGAAAATTTCCCAACTCTTATGAAAGACCTAAATATACAGATCCAAGAAGTGCAGTGCACCCCAAAGAGAATAGACCCAAATAGGCGTTCTCCAAGACACTTACTAGTTAGAATGTCAGAGGTCAAAGAGAAAGAGAGGATCTTGAAAGCAGCAAGAGAAAAACAATCTGTCACATACAAGGGAAACCCAAAAAGACTATGTGTAGATTTCTCAGCAGAAACCATGGAAGCTAGAAGACAGTGGGATGATATATTTAAATCACTAAAAGAGAAAAACTGCCAACCAAGACTCCTATATCCAGCAAAATTGTCCTTCAAAAATGAAGGAGAAATTAAAACATTTATAGACAAAAAGTCACTGAGAGAATTTGTGACCAAGAGACCAGCTCTGCAAGAAATACTAAAGGGAGCACTAGAGTCAGATACGAAAAGACAGAAGAGAGAGGTATGGAGTAAAGTGTAGAAAGAAGGAAAATCAGATATGATATATATAATACAAAAGCCAAAATGGTAGAGGAAAATATTATCCAAACAGTAATAACACTAAAAGTTAATGGACTGAATTTCCCAATCAAAAGACATAGAATGGCAGAATGGATTACGACCCAGCAATACCACTGCTAGGTATCTACTCAAAGGACTTAAAGGCAAAGACACAGATGGACAGTTGCACACCTGTGTTTATAGCAGCATTGTCTACAACTTCAAAGAGATGGAAATAGCCAAAATGCCCATCAACAGACGAGTGGCTAAACAAACTGTGGCGTATACCTACGATGGAATATTATGCAGCTTTAAGACAGACTAAACTTATGAAGCATGTAATAACATAGATGGACCTAGAGAACATTATGCTGAGTGAGTCTAGCCAAAAACTAAAGGACAAATACTGTATGGTCCCACTGATGTGAACCGACATTCGAGAATCAGCTTGGACTATATCATTGGTAACAGACCAGCAGGAGTTAGAAACAGGGTAAGATAATGGGTAATTGGAGCTGAAGGGATACAGACTGTGCAACAGGACTAGATACAAAAACTCAAAAATGGACAGCACAATAATACCTAAGTGTAATGTAACTAGGTTGGAACACTGAATGAAGCTGCACCTGAAATATGGTTTTTTGTTTGTTTGTTTGTGTTTGTATCTTTTGTTTTTGTTTTTTTCTCTTTCCTTTTTATATATATATATTATTAGTATTATTATTTTAATTCTCTTCTCTATATTAACATTCTATATCTTTTTCTGCTGTTTTGCTAGTTCTTTTCCTAAATCGATGCAAATGTACTAAGAAATGATGATCATACATCTATGTGATGATACTAAGAATTACTGAGTGCATGTGTAGAATGGAATGATTTCTAAATGTTGTGTTAATTTCTTTTCTTTTTTTTTTTTTTTTTTTTTTTTTTTTAAAGGAAAGACAGAGAGAAGGAAGGAAGGATAGAAGGAAGGAAGAGAGGAAGAAAGGGAAACATCTTTTAAACATTTTCTTGTTTTATTGTATTTTGTTTCTCCATTTTCGTTACATGGGCTGGGGCCGGGAATCGAACCGAGGTCCTCCGGCATAGCAGGCAAGCACTTTGCCCGCTGAGCCACCGCGGCCCGCCCTCTTTTTTTTGATTAATAAAAAAATTTAAAAAAAAAAAAAAAGAAAAAAGAAAACATGTTCATGAAGAATCCAGAAGCAGAAAGGTACATATGACTTCAGATAAATTTGCATCTCCCTGGGTAGCGACCCTATGAAATTTGTTCGGTGAAGGAAGAGGGAGGATCATCAATTTTGCCATCATTTCCCAGTACATTTGTATATTTTTGTTTCTGTGAAATTTCTAAATAACAATTCCCTGAAACAGCAGTGATATGCCTTGAGACCATTAACAACCATAATTATTTCGCCTATGAGATAGGATTGTGCTCATAAGACAGCTTGGGTGCATCTGATTCCAGTGTTGATTTTGTGAGATTTTTATAAGGTAACATGATGGTCTGTCTTTTTATACACAATATAAATTCAAAAGAATGAGAGTGCAAAGTTACAAAAAGTCCCTTGACATTGAATTCGTGCAGGCCTGAAGAATGAGTATTTTCTTTTAGATTCTAGAGGATAGTTAAAAATTAACAGTCAAAGAGAGTTTACCTGACTTTTTATGGAAGTCTGTCAATGTAAATAAAACTAGGCCTTAAAACAATCAATGGAAATGTAAATGTATCCAGTGTAGTTTTTAGGATGTAAAATGTCTGGTATTTGTTTACTGAATATTTTGAGCCAGATATGCTCTCAACTGATCATTTTAATATGTTAGCATATATCATCTGTTTAAAAATAGACAAGGAATTATAAATCCAAACATCTCCAAGGTAGTAAGGAAAAAGGGAAAATCCTGGACTCTTTTTGGAGGCACAGACTATTCATTTAACCATCATGACACATTTTAAAGGAGAGGATGTATAGTAAATGTAGCATATTAAATCTCAAAAATTTCTATGGACTGAGGAGAAAGATGCAATCTGAAAAGATGGACCAATGAAGGGAGATATCCTACTGATCAAGTTCTAATGCATGATTTTTCAAATCAAATTTTTAAAATCTATGTAAATCTAGTTCAATTCAGTACCATATACCTTAGCACAACAGTATCATCTTAACCAGTGACCAATGATTTGGTAATTAATAAATTTATCAACCTAAAATATTTTCTATACATTGAAAATTGAAGATATTAGAAGAAATCACACATAATCAAAGGGACATTATATAGAACAGATTTGCAGAAAATATTTTACAAAAACTAGAAATTAATATGAGTATAATCAATTAAGCAAATAATGTTATTATTATTGCTTAAAATAGTTTGGAATATTGTAAAATAATCTTATAAATGTAAATGAAGCATATGTAAATAAAATATTAAATTATATTTCTTCAATTCTAGGTTCCCATGAATGAAAATTGAATAGCACAGAAATTTGATAGCCAATTATAGCATTGAAATTATAATTTATATTGAAACAAAATTTATTTATGATTTGAAAGGTTTCAAGACAGGCACAATTAAATTATCTAATTAATTACATATGAATGGTATTTCAGCAATCCAACAAAACATATACTGAAGATATCTGGTCATAATATTAACCTTTCATTAAATGTTAAATTTTCTGCTGAAGGTGAAAGGATGCTTTGTGATGGAGTAAAATCTGTTGGAATACTTTTATAGATACTATGTATAGGTGAGATTTATAAATACAGCAATAGCAGAAAATTCAGGCTACAAACTGGCATGAAGGGAAAGGAAATTATCAGATTCTGAATCAAACATAAATTTATGGATGATGTCACAAAGGTGGAAAGGCAAACCTCACATATACACTTCATAGAACAACTAATATTAAAGATAATTAGACATAATATTGTGGGCTCATTTAGAATAAAATCTTCTCTGAAGAACCTCAGAGTGATTAACTTTGTCCCAGAAACAATTTAATTCCTGTCTTTGTGGGGAAAAATCAGATTAATTCCATGTCTCTTGTACATAAAGGGAACCAGTAACAGCTGTGAAATTTTCTTACAGAGCATATCTGGATGTATATTTGATACCGAAGAATGAAAAAAAATAATAGCAGTATCTGTTCAAACTAAATTTTGGGGGAGGGGAGTGGTATGCATGGTCTGGGAATCATACTTGTGTCTCCTTCATGGAAGGTGAGCATTCTACCACTGAACCATCCATGCACGCTCAAACTAAGTTTTAAAATGCATTTTTCAGAAATATTGTAGATGTGACTCAATGATTAAAAGATTTATGGATCTTGATCTCTTATTAAGTACTTCCACTTGCTTAGAGTCTTTTGTTCTGTGAATGCTAAGTTAGTAAATATCAACAGAGGTGGAGTGAGTAAAATGCAAAAAAAAAATTAAATATGTACATTCCTTGGTTTTAGAAGCCTACCATTTGCTGATGTTCTTTATCCTGATTTCCAGGTCATAAACCTTACATCAATTGCAATGTTCAAATATTATTTGAAGATATTACAGATTTCACATTTTGCATTTTAGCATCATCTTATCATCTTATTGGTTGAATCCAGGGAGATTGCAGTATATCAGCAGACATGACCAAGCTCCCCATCATGATGGATTACATCCTCCTTGATATTTCATATTCTCAGCAGCTGCAATTCTTACAAGGTTGTTTGTAATATATCTGGTCTGGAAATCTTCTGGTACTGTCATTGTGACTAACCCATATCTACACTTCCATATCAACTTCTTTATAAGCAAGTTATCCCTTATAAATATTTCCTGCATTCTCCCAAATTGTGAATTATCTGTTATACAGTAAAGTGAGTTCTCTCCCATCGTGAGTATTCAGATTTTCCTGTATATTTTATTTGGTTCCACAGAATTTGCTTTCCTTTTGGTAATGTTCCATGATCCCTATTTTTCCATTTGTCACCCTCTTTACCACATGCTCACCATCTCCCTGCATCTACATGCACAGGCCCCTGGTAGTACACGGACAAGTCTGTACTACTATCCAAACAGGTGCCATGTTCAGGTTTCCCTTCACAAAGTCCAAAATAGCCCCTCAGTACTCCCTTTCCATGGCACAGATTTCAGGTATGTGATTTACAAATGTTCAGGTTTCTGAGCATGTAGTCATAGCTATTACTCTGCTTCATATGTGCTGATTTATTATTCTTGTCATATATTAATACATTTTCAATGGATTTGCCTTCAGAACACCAGAAACTGCTTGTACTATGTGATTCACCTTATGCACACACAAAAAAATAGAAATTTATTCTCTCAAGATGTAGCTACATTTTTCTGATTCCTAAAGGATAAGTCAGCATTTCGTGGTCTAAGAAGTATTAGTCTTTTTATCTCTTGGAGTTGAATTCACTGTTCACTGAAGTGTATCTTTTTTAACTTCAAAATCTTATATAGAAAATGTACAGTATCTAAGAATTTAGCTCAGTTATTTTCAGCTGCAACTGCTACAATAGACAAATCTGTTTCATTATGGATAAATATGTATTATTTAATGCAGAAGCTAGCAGTTGATGAACAGAGCCTTTCTGTCAAACAAAACTAGTAATCTTAGTAAAAATCTGGACTTTACTCAGATTCTTCTAATGTCTGAAATTTATATTTATATTTTCAATGTTTTCACATTTGAGTTATCTATCATATTTCTTTTTAAGACATATTTGTTCTTACCTGGGTCTTCTTCATAGCCATTTCCTGGGAAAAGATGTCAGCTCCTGCTTTATATTTAATTAACAACATTATGAAAGTTAACTGTTTACCTTTCTGAATGTTTGCATATGAGACTGCCTTTATATTGCACCATCTCTTCATTATGCTGAAATTGATAATCACATGCATAATTTATGTCCAAGTTTTTCTCTTCAGGTATTCTAATATCCAGATTCATCTAATTATTTTTCTACAGGTATTCTAAATGCAGATTCATCTAATTATAATTCTCACTGCTTTTGATAAAAATCAAGTACTCTTCTTATTTTTTTATTTATTTCGTGTGACATATTTTATGGATATTTGAAGTTTTACATTGTTATTTGTATGGGTGTGTTTTAATTTTAAGAAATGTGTCTGACATGTGGTAGACATGTCAGAAAAGTTGTTTTCTTTCCTGAAATTTTCTTTTTGGGGGATTTTATTTTTGTAATATTTAATCACCAACATAATATCTCAGGATTAGGATAATCTATTTTCTCTGTATTGTTATAGTATTTATATTATAATGTATATAATGAGAAATGTTTCTCAAGATCTCTTCAAACACTGCAAAGGAATTTTTAATGCATAAAATTATGTATGTAGATATATGTAATATCTCTTCATAATCAAGTCCTCTTTAGTCTGTATTATATTTTCTATTGCATAATACAAATACCTAATGATCCTTTATCTATTTGTGCATATTAACTAGAGGCTTAAACTGTCACAATGACCCATTTATTGACTCAACATACTTGTGGTCATTTCTAAAAGGTTTCTATGTGTTCTTTCTTATTCAAAATCTCAATTTCTTCCAAAGCTGTGTAGTCCTCAATATTCTTCACAATTTTGATGAAGTAATAGAAAGCAGAGTAGGCACTCTGGATCTTCTCTGCAATTGCCTGCTGTGTTCTCTGTGATAATAAATAGGTTGGGAGTAGGCCATGATATTGAGTCTCCTATCAATGCTATATTGAATGTCTCTTTTTTCTCAGGCCTTATTCACAAAAGTTACCCATGGCTTTACCTGACAATTTACTCAGTATCTATGTCAATAGACAGGAAATTTAGGATGGCTTTGGGCCTGTAGATGACTGTCTGCTGAGTGTTTCTGGTATTAAAGTGAGGCTAAGGGTTATGATTCTTCTCCAGGAAATGATTTCAGTCAGTGTACAATGTGTCAGTTTTATGTATTCTTTCACTTTCCTGTATCTGACATATTTCTGATGGTTAAGATGCTTCAAAGTATTTATCCCTCATGAGGTTTCCCTATCACTAAGGCTTCCTCCATGTACAATGAACACCAATATTCATAGGCAGAATCAAAATGTATTACGATTAATCCATGTGTACCTTTTTATTGTCTTCATCACTGATATCCATAATATTTTCCTATTATTATGATGTATCATTTTGAAGTAACAAAGAAATGTATTTTTCTTAGAATAAATGATTATGGAAGATTTTAAGGAGAGACATGACATGAAGATGCATGTGTTTGATGAAAAAAAATAATTTCTAAATCTTGACTAGGTAGACAGATGGATGGAGATGGGCTTGATTTCAGTTACTTGATCCTCACATTAACTTAGGAGCTACTACATATCCTTGAGACCTTTATATTTCTCCTTACATCCTTATTTATTCAATTCTTACCTATTATAAATGATATAGTTATGGATTCAGGTATAGTGGATCTGTAAGGTAAGAAAAACCACTACTGAACCCCCATCATTCTAGAGATTGGGTAATCGAGTGTATGAATGTTTGTGCAAGAAACACAAAATTAAGTAATTGTTAGATGATCAGTAAAATCAGTTCCAGTGGTTGGCTCTAGTCTCATATTCCCTTGTCATATGTTTGAGTGTTAAATTTTCAGCAGGGCTAACAGTCTATCAGGGTTTCTTTTAAAATATTGAGCAGCTTCTGGGTGAAGATGGTGGCTTAACAACATGCACGTTTTAGTTCGTCCTCCAGAACAACTACTAAATAATCAGAAACAGTACAGAACAGCTCCTGGGGCCACGTCAGTGACAAGACACACAGCATACCCCAGTGTGGACCAGGTGGACCGGCTGTGAGCACCCCCCAGAACCATGAGTTCCCCAAGCTGTGGTGACCAGTGCCCCACCCCCACAGGCCACTTCACAGAGGGGAAAGGAAAGGACTTTACCAGCAGCAGGGACTGGGCACAATCAAATGCCAATTGTGGAATAATTAACAAATTCTGACTACTAAAAATAGGCCCCAGCTTAGGTGAAGCTGATCAAAGCAGAGGTTGCTCATTTTTACCCCAGTGCCAAGGGGGCAGGACTGACAGAAAAAGGGGGGAGAAAAAGAAGGAAACAGGTTTTTGTGGCTGTGTATCTACAAAGGCTTGACTGCCTCTGGATACAGCAGCAGGACTTTTCAGGCTGCAACTGCCCCAGGCATAGGCAGAAGTGAGCTCTTTGGGGGGCTTGTCTTGAGCTTCTGCCTTCCCTAGGGGAGGGGTGAAACCCCACTCAGGTGGAATCCCTCTCTCAAGGAATTCACACCCCAGGGTTTAGTAATTTGAAGCCATCAAAACCAGCCTACAACCTCTCCTCTGTCTCCACCATGCCCCAGCTGGGAGAGTCTGCCAAAGTTAAAGGTACCACATCATCTTATGCTGGTGGGACCTGCAGTCAGATAAGCGCCACATACTGGACAGGATAAGAAAAACAGAGTCCAGAGACTTCACAGGAAAGTCTTTCAACCTGCTGGGTCTCACCCTCAGGGAAAACTGATGCAGGTGACTCTTTCCTCCTGATATGGGGTCAGTTTGGTCTGGGAAAATCTGGCTGGGGTCTGTAATATCTAAGTAGACCCTCCTAAGTGTGTGTGGGGGAAAGGCACCACAGAAGAAGGGCAAGAAACAAGAAAACAAGAACTGAAAAATACTCCTCTGTTAAACAAAACTTAAGCTAAAGGTCCAGATAAAGCTGAATGGAATGTCAAAGAACAGATAGACAACAAATTCATCCAGCAAGAAAACCTTAAGTAAAAGAAGTGAAAGCAATCTCAAAATAAACTAATTAAGGTAATTAAATGCTTAAACATCACCAAAAATAACAAATCACACTAGGAAAATTGAAGATATGGCCCAGTCAAAGGAACAAACCAACAATTCAAATGACATACAGGAGCTGAAACAATTAAATCAGAATGTACAAACAGACATGGAAAACCTCTCAAATACAAATCAGTGAATTTAGGGAGGATATAAAGAAGGCAAGGAAAGAACAAAAAGAAGAAACTGAAAGTCTGAAAAAAACAAATCACAGAATTTATGGGAATGAAAGACACAGTAGAAGAGATGAAAAAACAACGGAAACCTACAATGGTAGATTTTGAGAGATGGAACATAGGATTTCTGAACTGGAGGATGGAACATCTGAAATCCAACAAGAAACAGAAACTATAGGAAAAAAATGGAAAAATATGAGTAGGGACTCAGGGAATTGAAAGACAATATGAAGCACATGAATATACGTGTTGTGGGTGTCCCAGAAGGAGAAGAGGAGGGAAAAGGAGGAGAAAAACTAATGGAGGAAATTATCACTGAAAATTTCCCAACTCTTATGAAAGACTTAAAATTACAGATCCAAGAAGTGCAGCGTACCCCAAAGAGAATAGATCCAAATAGACATACTCCAAGACATTTAATAATCAGAATATCAGAGGTCAAAGAAAAAGAGAGGATCTTGAAAGCAGCAAGAGAAAAGCAATCCATCACATACAAGGGAAGCCCAATAAGACTATGCACAGATCTTTCAGCAGAAACCATGGAGGCAAGTAGATAGTGGGATAATATATTTAAATTATTAAAAGAGAAAAACTGCCAACCAAGACTTCTATATCCAGCAAAATTGTCCTTCAAAAATGAGGGAGAAATTAAAACATTTTCAGACAAAAAAATCACTGAGAGAATTTGTGACCAAGAGACCAGCTCTGCAAGAAATACTTTAGTATTTAAGAGACAGATACGAAGACAGAAGAGAGAGGTATGGAGAAGAGTGTAGAAAGGAAAACTATGAGTAAAGGTAAAAAGAAGGAAAATTAGATATGACATATAAAATCCAGAAGGCAAAATAGCATAAGAAAGTACTACCCATGCAGTAATAACACTGTATGTTAATGGATTAAACTCTCCAATCAAAAGACGTAGTCTGGCAGAATGGATTAAAAAACAGGACCCATCTACATGCTGTCTCTACTCAAAGGACACAAGGCCAAGGACACAAATAGACATTTACACACCAATGCTTATAGCAGCATTATTAACAATTACCAAGAGATGGAAACAGACAAAATGTCCATCAACAGACAGCTGACTAAACAAACTGTGACATTTACATAAGATGGAATATTATGCAGCTGTAAGACAGAATAAAGTTATGAAGTATATAATGACATGAATGGACCTTAAGGACATTATACTGAGTGTGATTAGCCAGAAACAAAAGGACAAATACTGTATGGTCTGACTGATATGAACTGACATTAGTGAATAAACATGGAATATTTCCTTGGTAACAGAGACCATCAGGAGATAGAAATAGGGTGAGATATTGGGTAATTGGAGCTGAAGAGATACAGATTGTGCAACAGGACTGAATATAAAAACTCAGAAATGGACAGCACAATATTATCTAACTGTAATGTAATTATCTTAAAACACTGAATGAAGCTGCATGTGAGAATGATAGAGGGAGGAGGGCTGGGGACATAAATGAAATCAGAAAGAAAGATAGATGGTAAAGATTGAGATGGTATAAGCAAGGAATGCCTAGAGTGTATAATAATAGTGAAATGTACAATGTACACATTTTAAAAATGTTTTGGCATGAGGAAGAACAAAGGAATGTCATTATTGCAGGGTGCTGAAAATAGATGATAATTAATACTTTAAAATGTCACCTTCTGTGTGAGACTAAAGCAAAAAATGTTTATTTGTTACAAAATTTATATTTTGACTAGAGCATTTCCTAATATAACTCATGTAGACAGTTTGATTGAATGTCATAAGTACTTGGAATCTCAGGTAGGACATGAGACTTTGCTGGTTTGTTCAGAGTGATGCCCCGATGAATCCCAGAGTGATTTATCAGTGATTGGAAAAGTATTTGCAAGCCCCCTTCAGGGAATGGTGAAAGTGGGGAGAAATTCAACTTCCCCAAGTTGAATTCTTGATATTCTCACAGGCAGTGTGGACAACAAAAACTATAGGCTGAGCTCCCAGTCTTGGGGGTTGTTCATATGAAACTTAACCCCACAAAGGATAAATCAAGTCTACTTAAAATTTAGGCCTAAGAGTCACCCCCAGAGAGCCTCTTTTGTTGCTCAATGTGGCCTCTCTCTCCAGCCAACATGACGAGCATTCTCACCACCCTCCCCCTCTGCGTGGGACATGACTTCCAGGGATGTAGACGTTCCTGGCAACGTGGGACAGAGATCCTGGAATGAGCTGAGACTCAGCCTCAAGGGACTGAGAAAAACCCTAGAATGAGCTGAGAATTAACATCAAGGGATTGAGAGAACCTTCTCGACCAAAGGGGGGAGAGTGAAATGAGACTGTCAATGGCTGAGAGATTCCAAACAGAGTTGAGAGGTTATCCTGGAGGTTATTCTTATGCATTAAATAGATATCACCTTGTTGTTCAAGATGTAGCAGAGAGGCTGGAGGGAACTGCCTGAAAATGTAGAGCTGTGTTCCAGTAGTCATGTTTCTTGATGATGATTGAACAATGATATAGATTTCACAATGAGACTCTGTGAATGTGAAAACCTTGTGTCTGATGCTCCTTTTAGCTACTATATCAACAGAAGAGTAGAACATATGGAATAAAAATAAACAATAGGGGAAACAAATGTTAAAATAAATTTAGTTTGAAATGCTAGTGGTAAATGAAAGCGAGGGGTAAGGGGGTATGGTATGTATAATTTTTTTTCTCTGTTATCCTTTTCTTTCTTTTTCTGTTGTCTTTTTATTTCTTTTTCTAAATCGATGCAAATGTTCTAAGAAATGATGAATATGCAACTATGTGATGATATTAAGAATTACTGATTGTATATGTAGAATGGAATGATATCTTAATGTTTTGTTTGTTAATTTTTTTAATTAATAAAAAAATTTAAAAAAATATTGAGAAGTTTAGAACCATCAATAGCTTGTTCCAGAAGCAAACCACAATGCACATTGTCTCTTTTAGAGGAGAATATAAAATTATAACCATTGTCAATAATTATTGATGGTATGACTCAATTTTAAAAGGGTTAATTAGAATATCTAGTTGTAATATTTCCCACTTCCCTATATGTAGCCAATTTACTGTCTTCAAATGATTAAGTAATCTATAAATTGGAAGTAGCCATAATAATAAAAGTGGGTCTCTTTTTACAAAACTTTTGCATTTTGCATTGGCTATAGTAATTTCAAATTTTTTTTGGCATGGGCAAGCACTGGAAATTGAACCAATTTCAATTTTAATAGATGTTTTTAAGTCAGTTGTTTTATTCTTAATACTTTACTTCTCCTCCCTAGAAGAGGATTCTGCTCTGCTATGACAGTAATATAAAGTTTTACCAGGTAGTAAGCTTAAGAAAAATAAAAGACAAAGGAATGGTTGAGCATTGGTTTCAGAGCTTGATTACCTTTGTCATAAACTATTTTCTCTTCGGCACTTGGTTAAAGTTGTACAATAAACTTTTAGTTCCAGAGTGAAGAACTGAAGCTAGTACACTACAGATATTAATCATGCTTTAAAACTAAGTCTAAATGAGAATTGGGAGCTTACTAAAGTATATCATAGCTGAAGCATATTGAAAAAATGCCACACTATTTTCTAAACTGGCAGTACCAATTAATTCTCATCTCAGTAACACCTGAGAGTTCTCGCTGCTCAGATTACTCATTAATATTTTATATTGTCATATACTTAAAATTATACTCTAGGAAAAGAATATATTTTTATATATATCCCTGATTGCCCTGACTGTGATTTGAAGTTTTAATATACTCTAAAGTTCATATGGAAATCCTCTGGTTAAATTCCTATCTACACTATGTGTGACGTAAATATACACATCACTCAGTTTTTTACATAGAGCTTTGTACTTTTTTATATCTTTTGAGAAAGAATAATTAACAATTCTACTACTATTAAATTTATCAATATGTTTCTCATATAAGACCTCCTTTTAGACACTGAATTGCTGAAGACAATCTCCTTTGTCTTTCTCTAAATAATCACAGTTCTTACTTTTCCTATTTTGTTCATTCAGTCTACATCATTTGTGTTGGTGAGAGGCAGAATTAAAATTTTATTCTGTCCAACATGAAAACCTAATATATAAACACTGTATGCTAAATAGGGCATAATTCTTTATATATAGTACTATTCCTGTCTCTGTCATGCATTAACTGCTAGTATGACAGTGGTTATGTAGCTGGATGTTTTATTCTCCTTCAGTGGTTATTTCTGCACCCACAAATTGTTTACAAATAAAGTGTATCTGTATAAATGTGGTTACAATGAGAAATTATTTTCTTTATAATATGCAATTCTTAGAGGAAAGCATTTGAAAATGTTTTAGAATGTGAGATTTCAAGATTGATATTATTCTTTAAAATGTAGATAATACTGTGGGAAAATAAGAATAAGGCAGAATCTAGTATATTCATTAAATATTGGATATCACTGCATAAAGGATAGAATTATTATTTTATAACAATATCTCCAAAAGTCTCTGGCTGCATGGGCTCTCAAGCTACTTCCAAAATGGTTCTGCTCAAAGGACTCAGTAAACCACCCCACCTTGAATGGGTGGAGATATCTACATGGAAACCATCTAATCAAAAGTTATCACCCACAATTGGGTGAGTCACATTTCCATGGATAACTAAAAAGCATCCACCCAGCAATATTGAATGAGTATTAAAGTTCATGGCCTTTGGGGGTACACCACAAATTCAAGCTGGCACATTCCAGCTTTTGAAATCCTAAAAGACATGACCTTTCCAAATGCAAAATACATTCATTCCATCACAACATCAGAAATCCTTAAACAATTTCAATAACAACATAAATACAATACAAAGTCAGAAACAGTACTAAATCTCATCAAAGTCAGCTACAGGCATATTCTGTTCTAAGGCAAAATTTTCCTCTGCCTGTGGACATATAAAACTCAGGACAAATTATTTGCTGCCAATGTACAAGGAGGGACAGTCATAGGATACATATTCCCATTTCCATAGGGACAAATTGAAAGGAATACAGGGGTCACTGGACCCAAACAGTTCTGGAAGCCTGCAGGACAAACTCCATTAAATTGCAAAGTTTGAGATTTATTTATCTTCAGGGCTTTGGAAAGTGACAGTTCCACCCTTTCAAAGAGCCTACTCAGTGGCCCACCTCTCTCCAAATGCAGCTTTGGGGGACATTAGGGAAATCACCTTTTTTTCAGCTCCATCCTCTCCAAGCATTGGGACCACACCTGGGCTCTCTCCCATTTGCAGGGCACATGTTCAAGCCCCATGAGGTGGAGTGAGGCTCTCCCCAATCTCGAAGGAGCAGCTCTACACTCTCCAAGGCTGAGGCAGCAGAACTCTCACTGCAATAAGGCCCACCCTCTGCCTTTGGGGCAAACTCACCCTCTCCATGTCCTTGGGTGGGTCTACTCTCCTGGTCCAAGGCAGTACTTTCTTTAACTCCATATTCTGTCTCTGAAGTTAGTTTTCCTCCAGTGTGTTCCCTTTCTGTCCCTCTCAGTCCAGAGTCACAGTTGTTTTATCTATACAGATCACACTCCTGCTGGCTTTTCCTACTTCAGTAGGTTTGGATCATGCCTGTCAGACAAAAGGACTTCCCACAAGTCTTTTCTGGATTACTACATCTCCAATACTGGCTTTTCCTGAAATGGCTGACTGGTTCCATGTTTGCTTAAATTCTCACATAAGGCACTATTCTTTAGAGTCTCCCCTCCAGGAAGCTCAGAATTTTCCAGAACATTAATTTCTGGTTTCTTTTTTATCCTAGAGTTCAGTTCTCAATTCATATTTTTCCTCTTGCATTTCACTATAAGCTGCAAGGAGAAACCAGGCTATACTCTCCACATTTCTTAAGAAAAGCTCTTTTGCTAAATATCCAGGTTCATGGCATTTAAAATCTGTCTTCCAGCCAAAACCACTAGTCAATTTTGCCAGATTTTCTGCCATTTTAAAACAAGGATCACTTTTCTTCCAGTTTACAATTTCTAGATATCTAATTTCTGTCTATATCCTCATCAGAAGTATCTTTAGAGTTCACATTTCTACCAACAGTCTCTCCAAAACATTCTAGGTCTTCTCTATCAACTCCTCATAACTCTTCCAGAATCTTCCCCTTATCCATTTAAAAAGTCATTCCAACATGCTTGGTGTTTGCAGACTGCAGCAGCACCTCATTTCTCTGATACCAAAATCTGTTTTAGTTTGCAAGTTGCTGGAATGCAATATACCAGAAATGGAATGGTATTTTGAAAGGAGAATTTTTTAAGTTGCAAGTTTATATGTTCTAAGGCTGTGAAAATATTCAAATTAAAGCAAGGCTATAGAAAAGTCCAATCTAAGGCATCCAGGGAAAGAAACTTTGGTTGAAGGAGGCCAAGGATATTCAGGGTTTCTCTCTCAACAGGAAAGGCACATGGCAAACATGGTGATGTCTGCTAGCTTTCTCTCCACTGTTTTTGTTCCATGAAGTTTCCCTAGGGACATTTTCCTTCTTCATCTCCAGAGGTCTCTGACTGAGCAGGCACCAAAACTTTTTCCAAAATGATTCATACTTAAAGGGCTCTAGCAAGCAAACCCCACCCTGAATGGGTGGAGACACATCTCCATGGAAACCATATATCAAAATTTACCATTCACAATTGGGTGGATCACATCACGATGGATAATCAAAACCTTTCCATGCAGCAATATTGAATGAGAATTCAAGGGCATGGATTTTCTGGTGTACACAACAGATTCAAAGTTGCATAAGCTTCCTTTCCAATTTAATCCAGATTGATGTTACATTGCTCCCATCCATAAACTGCTTTAACCTGTATATTACTTGCTCATTAAAATGTCCAATCCTTCCCATGGCTTCAGGGTATTATACAGAACAGAAAGTCCATTGGATGCCCCATAATTTTCGCCATTGATGTGTAGTTTGGGCCCCAAGTTCAAAGTTGCTTTCTGACATAATATGCTCTGGAAAGCCAAAAAAAAAGTCTCATAGGACATGAACATGGAAGTATAAGTCAATGGAACTTGCGAGAGTTTTATCTATGGCCAGGATCTGGTGGGATACTCTGGATAGGATGAGAGGCCCAATGATCTACCTGCCCAGGTCACTTGTATCTGTTTTAAAACCCCTATGTTACTAGGTTTTCATTGCCTTTGAGTTGCCTCTAGATTATTGCCACTTTCTGCATCTATTAGACTCATTAAGGTTGAATCTCCTTTTTCTCTTTCACCTAAATATTAACATATGACTGACATGGAACCAGAGACTTTGGCCATACTTTTAATGATATTTCAAGGGAATAAGATCAGGGTACAGGTGAGAGAGATTTACTTGCCAATCTGACACATTATGCTCACAGTTGGAATTGTCTTCTTCACTGTATTGGTCTGGGCTCAGGGAGGATTTATGAAGAACCACTTCCCTTCTTCCTTGACTCAGAGCATGAGAATGTGGGTGTCTAAATTTTTCAATCTTTTTTGCTCTCTGACTCATAATTTTTTATTACTTTTACAAGGGTCTTAAATATGAAATTGTAAGGATCCTCCTTTTGCCCAGTAGTGTTGGTATTCTTCCATAGGAGTTCCATTAAATTATGTCTTACTTACTTTTTGCTTTAGTAACCAAAACTACATTGACAAGTGGGTTGGGTGTTCCCAATATTTGTCTTCCCCTGGTTGCTCTCTCTGTTCCCTTTGTGGTTTTTCAGTTGGAGGAAAATTCTGATTGTTCAGCTATGGGGTCCACTCTCTCCAACATGCCACAATGAAGGTGTTAACCTACTTGGTATTTCCACCCCAGGATGTTATGGTGGTGATTTCTTACCATTTTCCCCACCATCACCCCAGAGGACAGCGAAAGAAGTTCTATAACACAACAACAAAAAGTCAAACAACTAATTAAAAATGAGCAAAATATATGAATAGACACTTTTCAAAAGAGGGATATGAATGTCTAAAAAGTATATGAAAAAATGCTCAACTTCACTGACTACTAGGGAAATGCAAATCAAAACCACAATAAAATGTAATCTCACGCCCACTAGAATGGCCATTATCAAAAATAGAAAACAACAAGTGCTGGAGAGGATGTGGAAATAGAAGCACACTTATTCATTGTTGGTGGGAATGTAGACTGGTACAACCACTCTGGAAGGCATTTGATGGTTCCTCAGGAAGCTAAGTATAGAACTGAAATATGATCCAGCAATCCCATAACTAGGTATTTATTCAAAGAAACATAGCAAGAGCACAAGCTGCCTTTTGATCACTGATGTTTATAGCAGCATTATTCACAATTGCCAAAAGATGGAAACAGCCCCAATTTCCATCAATGGATGAGAGGTTAAACAAGCTGTGTATACATATGATGGAATACTACACTTCTGTAAGACAGAATAAAGCCATGAAGCATGTAACAACATGGATGAACCTGTGTGGTAGTTAGAATCAGTTTTCAACTTGGCCAGGTGAAGGCACCTAGTTCTGTTACTTTGAACCTGAGCCAATGGTATGTGAACCTCATCTGTTGTTCATTACATCTGCAATCAGCTAGGAGGTTTGCCTGTTGCAATGAATGACACTTGACTTAACTGGCTGGTGCTTAAATGAGAGAGCTCAACGTAGCACAGCCCAAGCAGCTCAGCATACTTCATCTCAGCACTCGCAGCTCAGCCCAGGCCTTTGGAGATGCAGAAAGAAATCACCCCAGCAAAAGTTGTTTGAACCCAGAGGCCTGGAAAGAAGGCTAGCAGAGACCATCCTGTGCCTTCCCACATAAGAAAGAAACTCAGTTGAAAGTTACTGCCTTTCCTCTGAAGAACTAACAAAATAAATCCCCTTTTATTAAAAGCCAATCCATCTCTGATGTGTTGCATTCTGGCAGCTAGTGAACTAGAACAACCTGGATGTCATTATCTAAGTGAAATTAGTCAGAAACAAATGGACAAATACTGTGCAGTGTCACTAATATGAACTAATATTTACAAGTGAACTTTGAGAGTTAAGGTTAGGAGCGCAGGTTTTTAGATGATAGAAACAGGGTAGAGATTAGGCACCACAGAATGTGCAAAATGACCTATTGTAACGATTTATGAATGGATAGCTCAATATTTTCTGATGGTAGCACAATTATATAAATACACTGAAAGAAGTTGAATGTGAGTATATTTGAGGGAGAAGCACTGGGGACATGTATAAAACCAGAAGGGAAAATAGATGATATAACTGAGATGGTATAACCTAGGAATGCCTAGGATTGAAAAACATTTGATTCAAAGTAAAAATCTGAGAATGTTTTTGCGTGAGGGAGAAAAATTTTATGTCAACATTGCAAGGTATTGAAAATGGGATGGTACACATAAAAAAATACAATCAATGCAAGTTATGGTATAAAGTTAGTTGTAACATTGTAATATGCTTCCATTGAATATAACAAAGGCAACATGCCAAATCTAAATGTCTATAAGCATGGTATATAAGGGAGTGGTATGGGATTCTTTGTGGATGAAAAGGAAATGTCTTCATATAGATGGTGGTGGCAAAGGCATGAATATGTGACTCTACTGGGAACCTTTGATTTTTTACTTAGGTTGAAATGTTTGGTGTGCAAATACAACTGTTTAAAAATTAACAGAGAGATGCAAGTGCTGAAGGAAGAATTGTACTGATTCACTATTGGTTGGGAAGCAGAGTGGTGCATCCCTTCTGGACGGCAATGTGGTGTTTCCACAGGAGGCTAGAGGTAGGGTTTCCATATGATCCTGTAAATTTTTGCAAGGTGTATACTTGGAAGAACTGAGAGTGGGGAAATAAAGAGACATTTGCACATGGATGTTTATGGCAGCAGTGTTGGTGCTTTACAATGGATGGAGGTGGCATAAGGGCATAACAAGGAGGGAAAGAAGGGGAAACTGTGAAGTACATGTACATTGGGTTACTGCAAGAAGGAATGACATTGTGATGCATATGGCTAGGTAAATGAATCTTGAAGACTATATGTTGAATGAAATGTCAGAAACAAAGTACTATAATGTCTCACGCATATGGACAAGCTGTAATACACAAACTTGGAGAATTGAATTTGAAAGCGTGCATTATCAAGTTGAGGCCTATTTTAAAGATTCCCAGATTGTAAGATCTATCAATAGTCACATCTATTCCTGAGGTACACCTTTTTTTCTTTAATTCTGAGATACTGAGCTGTTAGTGTATAACCTGGTCATTCCCTGGAATTTTAAGTATTTGCATGATACCTGAGGCTCAGAATTAGAGCTCTGAAGCTATGAATGTCAGCATAGTTTATAGAAACTGTTTTTAAAAAGTTGAAAAAGTGATCAGAATTTAACTAGAGGTGTGAATGAAGCTGCTAGGGGTAGAGCTGAGGTAAATCACATTACAGGGCAAAGGGTTATATGGTCTATATTTTGAAGCTTCAACTTCAATGTAAGACCAAAAGAAGAGAAGATTATTTTGCTCAAAATTATATTTTTCATAGTGCACTATCTAATGTAACTTGTATGGTCAGTTTGTGTGAACCCCATAATTATGTGGAATTTTGAACAGAGAGTGAGATCTGATCACTTTATACATGTTACTGTGATGTCCCAATATATTCTAGAGTAATTTGGAGAGAGGATATAGTAGTATTTCCAAATTCTCCTCGTGGGACTTGGAAGGAAGGATGAACTATAAAACTTCCCCAGGTGTATTCCTGATATTCTCACAACAATTGGGGCAATGAATTCAATAGGCTGAACCTTCCATCTTGGGGCTCACTGCTATGAAACATATTCTAAGTATTACCCCCAGAAAACCTCTTTTGTTGCTCAAATGTACCCTCCCTCTCTAAGCCAACTCAGCAGGTGAACTCATGGCCCTCATCCCTACATGGGACTTGACTCCAGCAGTGTTAATCTCCCTAGCAATGTGGGACACAACTGGGATTCACCAAGGCCTGGCATCATGGGATTGAAAAAGCTTTCTTGACCAAGAGGGGAAAGAGAGAAATGAGAAAAAAAAGTTTCAGGAGCTGAGAGAATTCAAACAGACTCAAGATATTATCCTGTAAGTTATTCTCATACTTTATATAGATATCCCTTTTTAGTTTATGGTGTGTTGGAGTAGCTAGAAGGAAGTATCTGAAACTGTTGAACTATATTCCAGTAGCTTTGATTTTTGAAGATGATTATATAACTATATAGTGTTTACCACATGATTGTGTGATTGTGAAAATCTTTTGTCTGATGCTTCTTTTAGCCATGAAATGGACAGATAAGCAGAAAAGTGAGGTAAAAAATAAATAGTGGGGGAGGTTAAGGGGTTAAAAAGACTGTAGATTGCAATACTAGTGGTCAATGAGAGGGAGGGATAAGGGCTGTGGGGTATATGCATTTTTTCTTTTGTCTTCTTATTAATTTTTCAGGAGTGATACAAATATTCTAAAAACTATTATGATGATGATTATACAGCTACATGATGATATTGTGAACAATTGATTATATACTTTACAGATTATAAGCTGCCTGCATATATCTCAGTAAAAGTATCAGAAAAAGAAAGGATATTATGTGTCAAGGGATAAGTATGTACAGTCCACTTTTCAATAAGTAAAGCAGATTTTGTATGGATGCAGTGCTATAATATTATCGTGTCTTTATTCCACAGTTGTGATCCAATACTAAACACTTTCTTGCTTGATAAAAGTATTTGTAAAATGGCTTTTGAATTGAATCTTCTTATTCATAATACTTAATAGTCTCTCCCAGTTTGGCATTTTCCAGTAATTTGAGATTGTCTCAAATGTATAAGTACATGATAAAGTATTGATCCATGGTGTTTTTCATGTGGTATTTCTTGTCTTCACCTCAACACCATATGAACCATTATCCAAAATATCTTAACAATTTGGAAAATATATTCCAAAACAATCCATAAATTATGCAACTATGAGCTTGAAAAATGGATGTAGAAATGATTGCACAATATCAAATATTTAATGAAACATAAAAGGATATGTGTCAAGAATATTTAAATAGAGATAAATTCAATTTAGGAACCTATCAAATAGGAAAAAAACAATTCTATTCTGAATTCTTTAAATAACAGAACTCATTGGAAGTGCAAAATATCTCTGGAGCATTTTGCATAGAGCCATGGTAATCTCTGTTCCACAGTCTATTGAGTTGGTCAACAGAGGTGAGGCCACTGTTAGCAACAAAAGATGATGACTGGCAGGAGGTAATAGAGAAGCTGGAGAGAAGTACCTGAAAATGTAGAGCTGTGTTCCAGTAGCCATATTTCTTGAAGATGATTGCATAATGGTATAGCTTTCAAAATGGGATTGTGCCATTGTGAAAAACTTATGTCTGATGCTTCTTCTATCTACCTTGTCAACAGACAGGTGGAAGATATGGAAAAAAATCAATTAAAGGGGGAACAAGTGTTAAAATAAATTTAGTTGGAAATGCTAGTGATCAATGAAAGGGAAGGGTTAGGGGTATAGTATGTATAATTTTTTTCTGTTTTCTTTTTATTTCATTTTCTGAATAGATGCAAATGTTCCATGAAATGATCATGATGATGAATATGCAACTATGTGATGATATTGTGAATTACTGATTATGTATGGAGAACAGAATGATCAAAGTTAAGAATGTTTGCATTTATTTGGTGTTTTTTGGCATTCAAAAAATTAAACAGAAAATTTTTTAAAAATCTAAAAATGCATGGTCCACACCACCTGCCTCCAAAAGGTCTGTCGCAGTCAGGCAAGGGTCAGGGCCAGAGGAGGGGTAGCTGAGTAGGGGGCACTGCCCACCACACAGCCGCTGGCAACCAGGGCACTGGTGGTAACTGCAGGTCAGGGAAGCCAGGGAGGGTCTGGAGGCACACTACTCCAAAAGGCCAGGGCTTCCAGAGGCAGAGACCAATCAGCGTGGTGAGCATGAAGGCATCAATCTCCACTGCCAGTGGAAGATGCCAGCAGTATAACATCAGGACTGCTTGAAATCTCTTGGTCACTGAATCCTTCTGACAGTTTGGGAGCGGTGGTGGGGAGAAGCTGCACCAAGGCAGCGGTGTGTCCGTCGGGTGTGCGGGGTGAGTAAAGATGCAAGGGTCGGCCTGGCAGGGGGATCAGGGTGCTGGAAGGGACCCCAGAGAGTTTGGCTGCAGGCAGAGTGGCAAGGTGCAGGGCTCTGAGCACCCGATGTGGCGGGGAGGGTGCAGGAGGCTGAACTAGGGCAACACTGGCACAAGGTTGGTGGCCAGTAGGGTCCTGCGGTCGGAAGACGGACAGCACGTTGCAGAGGGCCCCTCGCCACAATCCGGCTAAGCAGCGCAGCCCTCCCCAGTCTCAGCTCTTGGGGATGCAAGTGGCGGCTGTGGTCTCAAGCTCCTAAATGGTTTCAGTGCGCATGCTCATGGTTGAGCTGCAAAGCTAAGCAGGGTCAGGCGCGGTGCAGTTTTGGACGGGAGACAGCCTGCCAATCGCATCTCTTTTCAGGTTTATTGATTCAATGGTTGGTGACAGGCAACTCATTACCAGTACCGCTTGGGTGAGGAATTGAATAATTGCAAACTACCGCACCTGTGCTGAGGGTGCCAGTCTGGGGAAAGCGGGGACTTGGGAATAAATCTGTATATATCAGCTGCACTCTTTCTTAAGTCTTTGGAAAATTATTTTGTCCTAAACACTGACATCAGTGCATGCATCCAGGTGGATAATCAACAGCTCGCAGTCTCATCACACAGGTGTGCAGTTAGGACCATGATCATTTTGTAGACTCTGAGAACTCACAGGAAGAAAAGGGCTCATACAAGCCATACTTTTTCTCCCTCCTTCTCGTTCACCACTGGTATATACAAATACATTATTTGCTTTACCCTTCCTGCTCTCTATTATTTATTGATTCTTTCTCCACACCATTTTTGCACATCAATCCACAGTCTGGATGAAAGGAGCAGCAGAAAAAATGGATTTCCCAAGCGCACATTCCCATTGTGAAAGTGGAATCTTTCGATGATCATCTTCAAGAGTCAAGGTCTGGGGAACAGGGCTCAACAGTTTCAGGTAATTCCCTGCAGCCACACCACTCTACCATAAAGGAAAATTGATGTCCAGAGAATGCCTACGAGTCACCAGCAGCATAACATCAGGACTGCTTGAAACCTCTTGGCCACTGAATCTTTCCTTTGCCTCATTTCTCACTTCTCCTTTGGGTCAAGCAGACTTTCTCATTCCCTTTATGCTGGTTACCTGCGGGTCCAGTGAGTTCTGTCCCATGTTTCCAGAGAGATTTGCACCCATGGGGGCAGGTCCTATATTGCACAAGGGGAGCAGTGAGTTCACCTGAGTTTGCCCAGAGAGAGGAGGCCTCTGTGAGCAACAAAAGATGATGACTGGCAGGATGGAATGGAGAGGCTGGAGGAAAATGCCTGAAAATGCAGGGCTGCATTCCAGTAGCCATGTTTCTTGAAGAGGATTGTAGAATGATATAGCTTTCACAATGTGACTGTGTGATTGTGAAAACCTTGTGTCCGAAGCTCCTTTCATCTACCTTGTCAACAGACGACTAGAACATGTGGAATCAGAAGAGATAATAGGGGGAACAAATGTTAAAATAAATTTAGTTGGAAATGCTGGTGATCAATGAAAGGGAGGGGTCAGGGGTACGGTATGTAAAATTTTTTTCTCTTTTCTTTTAATTCCATTTTCTGCACAGAGGCAAATGTTCCAAGAAATGATCATGATGATGAATATGCAACTATGGGATGATATTGTGAATTACTGATTATATATGGAGAGCAAAATGAGCCAAAGTTATGAATGTTTGTGTTTATTTGGTGTTTTTTGTTTTTGGTATTCAAAATGTAGTACTGAAAAATTAAAAGGCACAGGCCACAGCTCCTGCATCACAAAGCTCTGTGGCAGACAGCTGGTGTGCAGGGCCGCGGGAGGGGTAGCTGAGCACGAGGCCCCACCCACTTCCCAACCCCTGGCCACCCACTGGCAGCAACTGCTGGTCAGGGAACCTGAGGGAGGGTCTGATGCCCCACCACTCCAGCGGGCCGGTGCTTCCAGCAGGCGGAGACCAATCGGCATGGCGATCACGAAGTCATCGATCTGTGCTGCCAGGGAACGATGCCGGCGGACGTCTTGCCTGACATGAAACAGTTAAAAATGGACAAAGTAAAAACTAGAGGAGATACAAAACAATAAAATCAGAGTTAATGGTGTGTATTTACATGGACCCCTTAGAAATAAAAAAGGATTATAAGAGGCTTCTATGAACCCCTGTAAGCCAACAAACTAAACTTAAGATGATTTGGATAATTTCTTACAAACACACAAACAACCTATACTGATTGGAGGATACATAGAAGTATCATCAAACCAATCATGAGGGAAGAGACTTAATCAGTTATCAAAAGCCTCCCTATAAACAAAAGCTAAGGACCAGTTGACTTCACAGGGTAATTTTATCAAGCATTCCAGATAGAATTAATAACATTCTGTTCAAACTCTTCCAAAAATTTGAATAAAAGGGAACTCTACTGTATTTGTTTGTTAAAGCTGCTGGAATGCAATATGCCAGAAATGGAAATATAATCAGTATATACCCAGAAGATCTGAAAGCAGAGATAGTAATAGACATTTGCACACCATTGATCATAATCACAGTATTTTCAACTGCCAAAGGATGGAAATATTTCAAATGTCCATCAATAGACGAATGGATAAAGAAAATACAGTATATACATAAAATGGAATATTTTGAAGCAGCTGGAGGAAATGGGTTCCTGAAGTATGTGGTAACTTAGATGAAACTTGAAGACATAATGTTGAGTGAAATAAGCCAGAAACAAAAGGAGAGATATCTAGAATATGTAAACTCACTGTCTTGAAAATGTAGAATATAGGGTGCCAAGAGATAGGCAGAAACTATAGAAGGGAGAGCAGTTACATAATATGCTCAGAATTGTTAAGATGGTTGAACATAAATGTTTGGGAATGGATAGAGGTGGTGGTAGCTCGTTATTGGAATTATAGGTAACACTGTCATATGGTAGGTGAATTTGATTGAAAGGGGTTGTTTAAAGTCAGTTAGTCAGTATGCCACTGATTAACACTACAAATAGAAATAAATTATTCCATGAATTACTAAAAATGTACAGCATTTGTACAGATAGAAGAGTGTTAGATGGGGAAAATTACCTAATCTGAGCTATAGTCAATATTTGACATTAATGTCTTAAATTTTTTTATCAGCAGTAACAGGTGTACCATACAATACTAGGGGTCAATAATGATGGGTGTTAAGTGATATTGGGTGTTTTTTATTTTCATTTTTATGCCTATCTGCATATATTTATTTTTTGCCATGGGCAAGCACTGGGAATCCAACCCAGGTCTCTGACATGTATCTGTTATTTTTCTCTTTGATACAATGAAAATTTTCTAAAATTTAATTTGATGATGATTGTACAACTAAGTGGTGATACTGGAAAATATTGATTGGTACTTTTGGTGGAATATATGGTGTGTGAATATATCTCAACAAAATGTGCAGATGCAAAAGAAAACCTTCCCCATGTCATTTACTTTTGTCTGTTATCAGAGAATCATATCTGAAAAACATAATTTAATATTACACAGTCTTCTATGAAAATTCTGCATAAGTCTATTCAGTATAAAGCAATAAGAATTATCAATGAATATTAACTGATGAAAGATCATCAGCCGTTCATTTTTGATTGACCATTGCCAGAACATGCATTAATGATGAAAACTGACAACAACCTTGTGAATTTATCTATGAAAAGACTAACACAGTGTAGGTACTGTCACTTGAATTATTATAGTAAAATTAATGACTGAACTAAAAAGGGAGTATCCATAAAAATTTGAATATTGTACTGAATATGAAAATTCTATGCTTAAGAAATGTTTACTAGAGAAGATTAGAAATGGAGCAGCAGCAAATGGTGTAAACTAAGGCCAATTTCTCTCTTGGGTTACGATATGCACTACATGATATGGAAATGTAATAATTAAACTTCTTATGGTTTTATATTTTATTCAAAAACATGGAATTGGTTGTTTATATTAACTAAATAAAAATGGACTTAGTGAGAAATACTTTTCAGCATACATGAAAATGTTTCCTGCTTTTCTTTAAAACTATTGCAGAGGGGCCAAGATGGCAGCTTAACAATGTGTGCATTTTAGTTTGTCCTCCAGAACAACTACTAAATAACCAGAAACAGTACAGAACAGCTCCTGGAGCCATGATAGTAACTGGACACACAGTGTACCCCAGTCTGGACCAGCTGGACCGGCTGTGAGTCTCTGGAACAGTGAGTTCCCCAAGCTGCGGCAGTTCCCCAAGCCGTGGCAGCCAGCACCCAGTGCCCATTCCCCACAGGTGGCTTCCCAGAGGGAAAGGAGAGAGACTCTAACAGTAGCAGGGACTGAGTCCAACCAAACACCAATTGTGGGGTTAGTAAACAAATTCTGACTACTAAAAATAGGCCCCCAGCTCAGGCAAAACTGGTCAAGGTGGAGGTCACCTATTGGGCTAACCAAAAAAGAGGAAAGGGGATGATACAGAGGCTTTCGTGGCTGTTTCTATGGAGGCTTGGCTGCCTCTGGATTCAGTGGCAGGATTACACAGGCTGCAACTGCCCCAGGCATATGCAGAAACAGGCTGCTTTCAGGGCTGTCTCCTGCCTGAGCCTTCCCCAGGGGAGGGGTGAAACGGAACTCAGGTGGAATCCCTCTCTCAAGGAATTCAGACCCTCGGTCTTGGCAATTAGAAGCCATTAAAACCAGCCTACAACCTCTCCTCTGTCTCCACCACGCCCCCAGCAGGGAGAGCCTTCCAAAGTTAAAGGAGCCACAACATATTTTGCTGGTGGAACCCACAGACAGACAAGCACCACATACTTGGCAGGATAAGAAAAACAGAGCCCAGAGACTTCACAGGAAAGACTTTCAACCTGCTGGGTCTCACTCTCAGGGAAAACTGACGCAGGTCACTCCTTCCCCCTGAAAGGAAGCCAGTTTAATTTTGGGAAAACCCAGCTGGAGTCTGTAATACCTATGTAGACCCTCCTAAGGGTGGGGAGGGAAAAGGCACCTTACAAGCAGGACAAGAAACAAGAAAACAAGAACTGAAAAATTACCCTCTGTTAAACAAAACTTAAGCTAGAGGCCTAGAAAAAGCTGAACTGAAGGTCAAAGAACAGATAGACAACAAACTCATCTAAAAAGAAAACCCTAGGTAAGATAAGTGAAAGCAATCTCCAGAATAAACTAATTAAGGTAATTAAATGTCCAGATGCCAGCAAAAAATAACAAATCACACCAGGAAAATTGAAGTTATGGCCCAGTCAAAGGAACAAACCAATAGTTCAAATGAGATACAGGAGCTGAAACAACTAATGCAGAATACACGTACAGAAATGGAAAACCTCATCAAAAACCAAATCAATGAATAGAGGGAGGACATGAAGAAGGCAAGGAATGAACAAAAAGAAGAAATGGAATGTCTGAAAAAACAAATCACAGAACTTATGGGAATGAAAGATACAGTAGAAGAGATGAAAAATCAGTGGAAACCTACAATGGTAAATTTCAAGAGACAGAGGTTAGAATTAGTGAACTGGAGGATGGAACATCTGAAATCCAAAAAGAAACAGAAACTATAGGGAAAAGAATGGAAAAATATGAGCAGGGGCTCAGGGAATTGAATGATAATATGAAGCGCACAAATATACGTGTTGTGGGTGTCCCAGAAGGAGAAGAGAAGGGAAAAGGAGGAGAAAAACTAATGGAAGAAATTATCACTGAAAATTTCCCAACTCTTATGAAAGATCTAAAATTACAGATCCAAGAAGTGCAATGCACCCCAAAGAGAATAGATCCAAATAGACGTTCTACAAGACACTTACTAGTCAAAATATCAGAGGTCAAAGAGAAAGAGAGGATCTTGAAAGCAGCAAGAGAAAAACAATCCATCACATACAAGGGAAACCCAATAAGACTATGTGTAGATTTCTCAGCAGAAACCATGGAGGCAAGAAGACAGTGGGATAATATATTTAAATTAATAAAAGAGAAAAACTGCCAACCAAGACTTCTATATCCAGCAAAATTGTCCTTCAAAAATGAGGGAGAAATTAAAACATTTTCAGACAAAAAGTCACTGAGACAATTTGTGATCAAGAGACCAGCTCTGCAAGAAATACTAAAGGGAGCACTAGAGACAGATAGGAAAAGACAGAAGAGAGAGGTGTGGAGAAGAGTGTAGAAAGAAGGAAAATTAGATATGATGTATAAAGTACAAAAGACAAAATGGTAGAGGAAAGTACTACCCAAACAGTAATAACACTAAATGTTAATGGACTGAACTCCCCAATCAAAAGACATAGACTGGTAGAATGGATTAAAAAGCAGGATCCTTCTATACGCTGTCTACAGGAAACACATCTTAGACCCAAAAATAAACATAGGTTGAAAGTGAAAGGTTGGGAAAAGATATTTCATGCAAATAGCAACCAGAAAAGAGCAGGAGTAGCTATACTAATATCCAACAAATTAGACTTCAAATATAAAACAGTTAAAGAGACAAAGAAGGACACTATCTACTAATAAAAGGAACAATTAAACAAGAAGACATAACAATCATAAATATTTATGCACTGAACCAGAATGCCCCAAAATATGTGAGGCATACACTGCAAACACTGAAAAGGGAAATAGACACATCTACCATAATAGTTGGAGTCTTCAATTCCCCACTCTCATCAACGGACAGAACATTTAGACAGAGGATCAATAAAGAAACAGAGAATTTGAATATTACAATAAATGAGCTAGACTTAACAGACATTTATAGGACATTACACCCCACAACAGCAGGATACACCTTTTTCTCAAGTGCTCATGGATCATTCTCAAAGATAGACCATATGTTAGTTCACAAAGCAAGTCTCAACAAATTTAAAAAGATTGAAATCATACACAACACTTTCTCGGATCATAAAGGAATGAAGTTGGAAATCAATAATAGGCAGAGCACCAGAAAATTCACAAATACGTGGAGGCTCAACAACACACACTTAAACAACCAGTGGGTCAAGGAAGAAATTACAAGAGAAATCAGTAAATATCTCGAGGCAAATGAAAATGGAAACACAACATATCAAAACTTATGGGATGCAGCAAAGGCAGTGCTAAGAGGGAAATTTATTGCCCTAAATGCCTATATCAAAACAGAAGAAATGGAAAAAAAATACGGAATTAACTGTCCACTTGGAAGAACTGGAGAAAGAACAGCAAACTAACCCCAAAGCAAGTAAAAGGAAAGAAATAACAAAGATCAGAGCAGAAATAAATGAAATTGAGAATATGAAAACAATAGAGAAAATCCATAAGACCAGAAGTTGGTTCTATGAGAAAATCAGTAAGATTATGGGACCTTAGCAAGATTGACAAAAAGAAGAGAGAGAGGATGCAAATAAATAAGATCAGAAATGGAAGAGGAGACATAATCACTGACCTCACAGAAATAGAGGAGGTAATAACAGGATACTATGAACAAGTTTATGCTAATAAATACAACAATGTAGATGAAATGGACAAGTTCCTAGAAAGGCATGAACAACCAACTTTGACTCAAGAAGAAATAGATGACCTCAACAAGCCAATCACAAGTAAAGAAATTGAATCAGTCATTAAAAAGCTTCCCAAAAAGAAAAGTCCAGGACCATACGGCTTCACATGTAAATTCTACCAAACATTCCAGAAAGAATTAGTACCAACTCTGCTCAAACTCTTCAAAAAAAATTGAAGTGGAGGGAAAGCTACCTAATTCATTCTATGAAGCCAACATCACAGTCATACCAAAACCAGGCAAAGATATTACAAAAAAGAAAACTACAGACCAATCTCTCTAATGAATATAGATGCAAAAGTCCTCAACAAAATTCTAGCAAATCGAATCCAACAACACATTAAAAGAATTATGCATCATGACCAAGTAGGATTCATCCCAGGTATGCAAGGATGGTTCAGCATAAGAAAATCAATTAATGTAATACACCATATCAACAAATCAAAGCAGAAAAATCACATGATCATCTCAGTGGATGCAGAGAAGGTATTTGACAAGATTCAACATCCTTTCCTGTTGAAAACACTTCAAAGGATAGGAATACAAGGGAACTTCCTTAAAATGATAAAGAGAATATATGAAAAACCCACAGCTAATATCATCCTCAATGGGGAAAAATTGAAAACTTTCCACCTAAGATCAGGAACAAGGAAAGGATGTCCACCATCACCACTGTTATTCAACATCATGTTGGAAATTCTAGCCAGAGCAATTAGGTAAGAAAAAGAAATACAAGGCATCAAAATTGGAAAGGAAGAAGTAAAACAATCACTGTTTGCAGATGATATGATACTATACATCAAAAACCCTGAAAAATCCACAGCAAAACTACTACAGCAAATAAATGAGTACAGCAAAGTGGCAGGTTACAAGATCAACATTCAAAAATCTGTAGCGTTTCTATACACTAGCAATGAACAAGCTGAGGGGGAAATCAAGAAATGAATCCCATTTACAACTGCAACTAAAAGAATAAAATACCTAGGAATAAATTTAACTAAAGAAACAAAAGACCTATACGAAGAAAACTACAAGAAACTGTTAAAAGAAATCACAGAAAACCTAAATAGATGGAAGGGCATACCATGTCCATGGATTGGAGACTAAATATAGTTAAGAAGTCAATTCTACATAAATTGATTTACAGATTCAATGCAATACCAATCAAAATCCCAACAACTTACTTTTCAGAAATAGAAAAACCAAAAAGCAAATTTATCTGGAAGGGCAGGGTGCCCCGAATTGCTAAAAGTATCTTGAAGAAAAAAAACGATGCTGGAGGTCTCATGCTGCCTGACTTTAAGGCATATTATGAAGCCACAGTGGTCAAAACAGCATGATACTGGCATAAAGAGAGATATATTGACCAATGAAATCGAATAGAGTGCTCAGATATAGACCCTCTCATCTATGGACATTTGATCTTTGATAAGGCAGTCAAGCCAAATCATTTGGGACAGAACAGTCTCTTCAATAAATGGTGCCTAGAGAACTGGATATCTATATGCAAAATAATGAAAGAGGACCCGTATCTCACACCCTATCCAAAAGTTAACTCAAAATGGATCAAAGATCTAAGCATTAGGTCTAAGACCATAAAACAGTTAGAGGAAAATGTAGGGAGATATCTTATGAATGTTATAATTGGAGGCAGTTTTATGGACCTTACACCTAAAGCAAGAGCACTGAAGAAAGAAAGAAAGAAATAGGAGCTCCTAAAATTAAACACTTTTGTGCATCAAAGAACTTCATCAAGAAAGTAGAAAGACAGCCTACACAATGGGAGACAATATTTGGAAATGACATATCAGATGAAGTTCTAGTATCCAGAATTTATAAAGAGATTGTTCAACTCAACAACAAAACGACAGCCAATCCAATTACAAAGTGGGAAAAAGACTTGAACAGACACTTCTCAGAAGAGGAAATACAAATGGCCAAAAGGCACATGAAGAGATGCTCAACGTCCCTGGCCATTAGAGAAATGCAAATCAAAAGCACAATGACATATCATCTCACACCCACCAGAATGGCCATTATCAACAAAACAGAAAATGACAAGTGCTGGAGAGGATGTGGAGAAAGAGGCACATTTATTCACTGTTGGTAGGAGTGTCAAATGGTGCAACCACTGTGGAAGGCAGTTTGGTGGTTCCTCATAAAGCTGAAAATAGAATTGCCATATGACCCAGCAATACCATTGCTATGTATCTACTGAGGACTTAAGGGCAAAGACATAGACGGACATTTGCACACCAATGTTTACATCAGCATTATTTACAATTGCACGGAGATGGAAACAGCCAAAATATCCATCAACAGAAGAGTGGCTAAACAAACTGTGGTATATACATACGATGGAATATTATGCAACTCTAAGACAGAATAAACTTATGAAATATGTAACAACATGGATGGACCTAGAGAACATTATGCTGAGTTAGATGAGCTAAAAACTAAAGGACAAATACTGTATGGTCTCACTGATACGAACCGACATTAGTGAATAAACTTGGAATATGTTGTTGGTAACAGAGACCATCAGGAGATAGAAATAGGGTGAGATATTGGGTAATTGGAGCTGAAGGGATACAGACTGTGCAACAGGACTGAATACAAAAACTCAGAAATGGACAGCACAATACTACCTAACTGTAATGTAATTATGTTAAAACACTGAATGAAGCTGCATGTGAGAATGCTAGAGGGAGGAGGGCTGGGGACATAAATGAAATCAGAAAGAAAGATAGATGGTAAAGATTGAGATGGTAAAATCTAGGAATGCCTAGAGTGTATAATAATAGTGAAATGTACAATGTACAAATTTTAAAAATGTTTTTGCATGAAGAATAACCAAGGAATGTCATTATTGCAGGGTGTTGAAAATAGATGGTAATTAATACTTTAAACTGTCACCTTATTTGTGAGACTAAAGGAAAAAATGTCTATTTGTTACAAAATTTATATTTTGACTAGAGAATTTCCTAATATAACTCATGTAGATAGTTTGATTGAATGTCATAGTTACTTGGAATCTAAGGTAGCACATGAGATTTTGTTGGTTTGTCCAGAGTGATCCCCCAATGAATCCCAGAATGATTTGATCAGTGACTGGAAAAGTATTTGCAAGCCCCCTTCGGGGAATGGTGAGAGTGGGGAGAAATTCAACTTCCCCAAGTTGAATTCTTGCTATTCTCACAAGCAGTATGGACAACCAAAGCTATAGGCTGAGTTCCCAGTCTTGGGGTTTGTTCACATGAAACTTAATCCCACAAAGGATAGGTCAAGTCTCCTTAAAATTTAGGCCTAAGAGTCACCCCTAAGAGAACCTCTTTTGTTGCTCAGATGTGGCCTCTCTCTCCAGTCAATATGATGAGCAGTCTCACCACCCTCCCCCTCTCTGCATGGGACATGACTCCCAGGGGTGTGGACCTTCCTGATAACGTGGGACAAGGATCCTGGAATGAGCTGAGACTCAGCATCAAAGGACTGAGAAAAACCCTAGAATGAGCTGAGAATTAACATCAAGGGATTGAAAGAACCTTCTCGACCAAAAGGGGGAAGAGTAAAATGAGACAAAGTGTCAATGGCTGAGAGATTCCAAACAGAGTCGAGAGGTTATCCTAGAGGTTATTCTTGTGCATTAAGTAGATATCACCTTGTTCAAGATGTAGTTGAGAGGCTGGAGGGAATTGCCTGAAAATGTAGTGCTGTGTTCCAGTAGCCTTGTTTCTTGATGATGATTGAACAATGATATAGATTTCACAATGAGACTCTGTGAATGTGAAAACCTTGTGTCTGATGCTCCTTTTAGCTACTATATCAACAGAAGAGTAGAACATATGGAATAAAAATAATTAGTAGGGGGAACAAATGTTAAAATAAGTTCAGTTTGAAATAGTGGTAAATGAAAGCGAGGGGTAAGGGGTATGGTACGTATAGTTTTTTTTCTCTATTTTCATCTTATTTCTTTTTCTGTTGTCTTTTTATTTCTTTTTCTAAATCGATGCAAATGTACTAAGAAATGATGAATATGCAACTATGTGATGATATTAAGAATTACTGATTGTATATGTAGAATGGAATGATATCTAAATGTTTTGTTTGTTAATTTTTTAATTAATAAAAAAGTTAAAAAAACTATTGCAAAAAAATCTCAAAAGCACTTTGATCTCAGTACACACATAGTCATCTTTGTGTATGCAATATAAAATGATGTTAAATAAAGTGAATTAAATGCAATGGATTAACAACTATTATTTTGAAGTAATAAAAAATCACAAGGAAGCAATTTGACACATTTAATCATATAATTCTTGGAAGTGCTATTAAGTAAAAAAATAACAAAATATTAATTAAAGGGACTCCAAGAGATGGGCAAAATTTACATGGAGTAAATATTAGTATCTATACCATTTGAAAGCACATTCAAAGGGGTACAAGAGTAGTTCAGTGGTAGAATTCTTGTCTGCCATGAGGGAGACCTAAGTTTGATTCCCAGTCTGTGCACTTCCCAAAAAACAAACAAAAACAAACAGAACCAATGAAAATTTCAACAAATGGTGCTGTAATAATGAAATACTCACATAGAAAATATAGAAATGTAACCTCACCATACAGCATAAAAAAGCACATTCAAGTTAACCATACATTTTATGACTCCACAAACAAATGAATAGATGATTTAGAGTACAGAATAATAAACAGTAAATAAGCATGTTCCTTGCATGGTGAGCAATCAGTTGCAGAAATCCCTCTGTTATACTCCTTGGTGAAAAAATACTGCATGAAAATTGGAATAGATTCCGGGCCAAGATGGTGGCTTAGCAATGTGTGCATTTTAGTTCATCCTCCAGAGCAACTATTAAATAACCAGAAGCAGTAGAGAACAGCTCCTGGTGTCACATCAGTGACTGGACACACAGTGTACTGCAGTCTGGACCAGCTGAACTGGTTGTGAGCCCCAGAATGGTGAGTTCCCCAAGCCATGGTGGCCAGTGCCCCTCCTCCACAGACTGCTTCCCAGAGGGGAAAAGAAAGAGACTTTACCAGCAGCAGGGGTTGAGCCCAACCAAACACCAATTGAGGAATTAATTAACAAATTCTGACTATGAAAAATAGGCCTCCAGCTCAGGTGAACCTGGTCAAAGTGGAGGTTGCTCATTTTTGCCCTGGCACCAAGAGGTCAGGGCTGATGGAAAAAGAAAAAAAAAATGAAGGAAACAGAGGTTTTTGTGGCTGTGTTTCTACAAAGGCTTGACTGCCTTTGGATACAGTGGTAGGGCTTCTCAGGCAGCAACTGCCCCAGGCATAGGCAGAAACAAGCTCGTTTGAGGGCTTGTCTGGAGACTGTGCCTTCCCCGGGGGAGGGATGAAGCCCAACTCAGGTGGAATCCCTCCCTCAAGGAATTCAGACACCAGGGCTTAGTAATTTGAAGCCATTAAAACCAGCCTACAACCTCTCCTCTGTTTCCACCAAACTCCCAGCAGGGAGAGTCTGCCAAAGTTAAAGGTACCACATCATCTTATGTGGGTGGGACCTGCAGGCAGACAGGCACCACATACTGGGCAGCATAAGAAACAGAGTCCAGAGACTTCCCAGGAAAGTCTTTTAGCCTGCTGGGTATCACCCTCAGGGGAAACCAATGCAGGTGACTCTTTCCTCCTGATAGGAGGCCAGTTTGGTCTGGGAAAATTGGCTGGGATCTATAATACCTAAGTAGACCCTCTTAAGTGTGTGTGGGGAAAGGCATCACACAAGCAGGGCAAGAAACAAGAAAACAAGAACTGAAAATTTCTCCTCTGTTAAACAAAACTCAAGCTAGAGGTCCAGATAATGTTGAACTGAATGTTAAAGAACAGATAGACCAAAAATTCATCCAGCAAGAAAACCTTGGGTAAAGGAAGTGAAAGCAATCTCCAGAATAAACTAATTAAGGTAATTAAATGCCTAGAAACCAGCAAAAAATAACAAATCACACTAGGAAAATTGAAGATATGGCCCAGTCAAAGGAACAAATCAACAATTCAAATGAGATACAGGAGCTGAAACAATTGATTCAGAATATATGAACAGAAATGGAAAACCTCATCAAAAACCAAATCAATGAATTGAGGGAGGATATAAAGAAGGCAAGGAATGAGTAAAAAGAAGAAATCAGAAGGCTGAAAAAACAAATTACAGAACTTATGTGAATGAAAGTCACGGTAGAAGAGATAAAAAAACAATGGAAACCTACAATGGTAGGTTTCGAGAGACAGGACATAGAATTAGTGAACTGGAGGATGGAACATCTGAAATCCATCAAGAAAAAGAAAATGTAGGGAAAACAATGAAAAAATATGAGCAGGGACTCAGGTAATTGAAAGGCAGTATGAAGTGCATGAATATACATGTTGTGGGTGTCTCAGAGGGAGAAGAGAAGGGAAAAGGAGGAGAAAAACTAATGGAGGAAATTCTCATTGAAAATTTCCCAACTCTTATGAAAGACTTAAAATGACAGATCCAAGAAGTGCAGCATACCCCAAAGAGAATAGATCCAAATAGACACACTCCAAGACATTTACTAATCAGAATGTCAGACGTCAAAGAGAAAGAGAGAATCTTGAAAGCAGCAAGAGAAAAGCATTCCATCATGTACAAGGGAAGACTATGCATAGATCTCTCAGCAGAAACCATAGAGGCGAGAAGACAGTGGGAGGATATATTTAAATTATTAAAAGAGGAAAACAGCTAACCAAGAATTCTATACCCAACAAAATTGTCCTTCAAAAATGAGGGAGAAATTAAAACATTTTCAGACAAAAAATCACTGGGAGAATTTGTGAACAAGAGACCAGCTCTGCAAGAAATACTAAAGGGAGCACTAGAGACAGATACGAAAATTGGAACAAACTTAAAGAATCAAATGAAATCTATCCTTGTAAAATCAGATATTCATTAATTTGAAAATATTTACTGACATAAAATATATTAAAAATTATGAAAGGGGCAGGCCACGGTGGCTCAGCAGGCAAGGATGCTTGCCTGCCATGCCAGAGGACCCGGGTTCGATTCCCAGTGCCTGCCCATGTTAAAAAAAAATTATGAAAGATTCTGGAGGAATAATTTCATAATATTACATGATCAATAATGAAAACCTTGTGAATTATACTAAAATGATTCAAGAAAAGATCTTACATACATTTTTATGATTAATTCAACCAAATATTTCTTATAATGCAAATTAAAACTATTGTACAGTCATAGGGGAATGATTGATGGAGTTTTAAGATATCTAGTAGAATGTCAGTCAGACATGAAGACACAATTTTTATGATTAAGGAGGATCCTCAATTATAACCAAAATGAAGTGTTTTAAAATTTTACCTTCATTTTTGAAACTACAAATATGATTTAAAAATTTTTATAATGATTTTGCTAGTATGAAGCTGTTATATTCCCCAGAAAAGCCCATACTCTTTTAATCCATTCCTTATGATACAGACCTGCTCTAGGTGGAAACTTTTGTGTCAGTTACTTCAAATGCAATGCGACCACCCCAATTAAGGAGGGTCTGAATCCTTTTACTGGAGTCCTTTATGAAGGGATAAAAAACAGTAAAAGCCCAGAGAATCATATAGAGAAAATTCTGCAGAAGCTATTAAAGGATCACAGAAGCTCAGAGAGGAAGCCACTGAAGCCAGAAGCTGGAAGCAAGGAAATCTTGGAGAGAATGACCAGTAGACATCATCATTTAACTTCCAATTACAGAGTTATACCAGATGATGGTGTTCTGTCTTCAGAGTTCAGGTATCATTTTATTGATGCCTTAATTGGGACATTTTCATGGCCTTAGAATAGTAACTAAGTTAATTAATCCCCATTGTAAAAACCAATCCATTTATAGTATATTGCATCCCAGGAACTTAAGCAAACAAAACACACACACACACACATTTACATAATTTTTATATCAGATACAATAAATTATAGTTATGTTGAGATAAAAAGAAAACATAACCCAAATTAATTTTCATTTACTTATGACACTTTAATAATAGTTTATCTATTCCTATTTGTTCTGATAACTATCTCTGGAAAAAATCATTTAACACTCATTTTTAATTTTTCCTTTCACAGAAAACTGGTAATGAATATAAAAATGAAAGAGAACATCACGTCAGTAGAATGAGGTGAGCAAGGACACCATATTTAATTTTTAACTAATGTATCCCTCACAGTGGTGTATAAATGTGACACTGTTCTAGTTTGCTAGCTGCACTTAAGAAATGCTGATGAATTTCTGGGTTTCTCTCTCAACTGGAAAAGCACATGGTGAACATGGCAATACCTTCTAGCTTCTTCTCCAGGCCTCTTGCTTCATGAAGCTACCTCAGGGGCATTCTCCTTCATCTCCAAAGGTTGCTGACTGGTGGATTCTGTAGTTCTGATGTCTCTTCTGTTCTCATGATTCTCGAGCTTTCTCCAAAATGCTTCCTCATTTAAAGAATTCCAGTAAAGTCATGAAGACCCTCCTGGAATGGGGGAATAACATCTCCCTCTATTCAAAGGTTAATACCCACAATTGGGTGAGTCACATCACCATGAGGACAATCAAATCAAGTTGCCAAACTATAATGCTGAATAGGAACTAGAAGAAATGGTTGCTACCACAAGATTGATTAGAATTAAAACATGGCTTTTCTAGGGCACATAATCCTATCAAAATGGCATGTTCCACCCTCTGGACCCTAAAAATGACATATTTTTTTTCCCCAGATACAAAATACATTAATTCCATTCAGAAATCCTTAAATTATTTCAATAACAATACAAATGTAATACAAGATTTAAACCAGTACAAAGTCTCATCAAAGTTAAATGCAGGCATGGTCTGTCCTAAGTCAACATTATCCTCTGGCTCTGGGTGTGTAAAAATTCATTTGCTGCCAACATACAAAGGAGACACAGTCATAAGATATATATAGCCATTTCAATAGGGAGAGATTGGAGGGAACACAGGGATCACTGGACCCAAGCTGTCTTGAAAACCTGCAGGGCAATGACCATTCAATTTCAAAGTCTGAAAACCATTTATCTTTGGGGCTTTAGAAAGTGGCAGTCCCACCCTTTCCAAGGATGTATGGAGCAGCTTGCCTCTGTCTGAATGCAAGGGGACTTTTTGGAGACCACCTTTTTCTTAGCTCTACCTTCTTCAAGCATCCGGGCTGCAAACAGGCTCTCTGTCTTTTCTAGAGAATATGTTCAACCCTCCATGTGGTGGCATCCAGATTCTCCCCAATTCCCCAATGAATGTGTTGCATGCTTTCCAAGGTCTGAGGCTGAAGGACATCTTCACTGCACCAAGGTGGAAGGCCCATCTTCTGCCTTTGGGTCAAACTTACCCTCTTCACATACTTGGGTGGGTCTGCTCTCCTGGCCTGAGGAATCTTGACTCTGGAATTTTGCTTCCATAGTTCTGCTTCTGAAATAATTTTACCTTCACATTGTCCCTTTTCTGCACCTCCTGTAGTTGAGACTGGCAGTAATTCCTTTTATACGAGTCCCACAACACTCTTGTTGGCTTTCTATGTAGCAAGCAAGGATTGTGCCCATCAGACAGCAGGAGTTTCCACAAATACTTCCTGGATAACTCTATTCCCAATCCTGGCATTTTCTGAAATGGCTGACTGGTTCCACATTTGGTTAAATTCTCACATGGGGCACTATTCTCTGGGGTCTCCCTTCATGGAAGCCAGGAATTTTCCAGATCATCAATTACTGGGTTTTTTGTACCCAAGAGTTGAATTCTTATCTTTTTCTTGTCGCATTTCATTATAAGCTGCAAGGAGAATCCAGACTGCACTTTCAACATTTAATTTGGAATCCTATTCTGTTAAATTTCCAAGCTTATAGCCTTTTAAATTTGCCTTTCAGCCAAAACCACTCATCAGCTTTGCCAGATTCTCTGCCATCTTAAAACATGGATTGTCTGTCTTACAGTTTGCAATAATACATGCCTCATTTCTGTCTAGCATGCACATTTGTACCAACAGTCTCTTTAAAGCATTCTAGGCCTTCTCTATGAGATTCTTCACAAATCTTCCAGAGTCTTTCCCTTATCTCTTTACAAAGCTATTTCAACATGTTTGGTATTTGCAAACCACAGAAGCATCCCACTCTTACTACCAAAATCTGTTCTAGTTTGCTAGCTTCGCAAAAGAAATGGTGATGAAGTTCAGTGTTTCTTTCTCAACTGTAAAGGCACATGGAAAATATGGTGACATCTTGTATCTTCCTCTTCAGGCCTCTTGCTTCATGATGCTCCCCATGGGGCACTCTCCTTCATCTCCAAAGGTTACTGACTGATGGATTCTGTAGTTCTTGTGTCTCTGCTGTTCTCATCATTCTTAAGCTTTCTCCAAAATACCTCTTTTAAAAGTTTCAAGTAAAGTAATCAAGGCCCAGCTGGAATGGGTGGGGTCACATCTCCCTCTATTCAAAGGTTGATACCCACAATTGGGTGAGTCACATCTCCATGGAGACAACCTAATCAAGTTTCCAACCTATGGTACTGAATAGGGATTAGAAGAAATGGTTGCTCCCACAAGATTGATTAGGATTAAAACATGGCTTTTCTAGGGTACATAAATCTTTTCAAACTGGTACAGTGAATGAATACAAATATGCCAAAGAAGCCTAAAAGATTTTAATGCATTGGTTTGGTGAGATAATAGGATAGAAGGACTGGATTGCTTTTGTTAAATTTTTTTGTTTTTGGTAATAATTGGTAATGTGTGCTAATGCTTTCTAAGCAAACATGCTTCTGTACATCATATGAAAATAGGTAGAATTATGGGTGCATGGGTGGTTCAGGGATAGAATGTTCACTTTCCATGCAGTAGACCTGGGTTCAATTCCTAGACCATGCACCTAAAAAAGGTAGAATTCAGCTTACAAAATTCCTCGTAAGACAAGAGTTAGAAAAGGGACTCATAACTCAAGATCCATAACTCAAGAATTAGGAATTAGGAATTCTTGAGTTGTCATAGCAATAGAAAATGTAACTTGTCTGGCTAATGAAAATTACTGAGGCATTACTCTCTTCTTTCTTTCAAATACCTACTTGTAAACTTTGGCAGAAAACTGAATGAATGAATATTTGTGAATCACAGTTCATTTATTTCTTTTGGATTCTGATATCTGTTCCTGGAAAAAAATTCCATTTTTTCCCATATGTAATTTTACTGAAACCCTTAAATGAGTATATGTAGTGAAAGATAGCTTCCTATAAGGAAAGTTTGATGGGTGAGATCACTATATTCAATTTTGAACTATTGTCCCTTATGGTGTGTTTATATAACTAACCTAATACAAAGAATGAATAACATTAATATGTCCAAAGGCTCTACAATATATTAATTATTTGAATGAGCATGTCATATCATAAGACAGTGGGAGTTTAGGGGTTTTTTGTTTGTTGCTTTTGATTGATTTGGTAAAGATTGGTAATATGTGGTAGTTATTTCCAAGCAATGACATTTCTTTATATCATACAAAAATAGCTTTATTCTACTTATAAATACACCTAAAAATGAATTGGCAAATGTATATTTAACTTTTGGGATTCCAGAGCCTTGCATAATTATAGAACAACAATAATGACATTTGTTCCCAGTGAAAATTCCTAATAGAGGATATGACCATTTTTTCTTTGTATATATTTATTTGTAAAAGTAGGAGGAAAAATGAATAAACCATCAATATTTGTAGATTATATTTGCTATTGAAATATATTTACTTTCTGATGTGCTTTCCTTTTATCCACATGCCCAGAGCCACCTTCATGGCCTTATTTCTTAGCCTGTCTATGATGGGATTCAAGGTTGGGGGTACCATAGTGTAGGACACAGAAGTTACAATGTCAAAAATAGAAAAGGAGGTTGATGTTGACCTTAGTAAGCAGTGAAGCTAGTGAAGAGAAAGAATACAACCACCAGAAGGTGTGAAAGGCAAGTGGAGTAGGTTCTTAACTGGCCTTTTGATGGTATCTTCTTGACATTGGGGAAGTTATAGACAGAGGAAATGACAATGAAATTAACATAGCAAGACTCCACAAACACAGTAATGAAGATGGACACAATTTCTCCTATCAAGTATTTTGAACAAGGAACAACTGATAACTGGGTGTTCTTTCAGAACTGAATGAACACACTAAACCCAAAGAATAAAGAGAAGGTACCAGCTGTGTGCATCACAGTATTCAGATTCCCACCCAGCCAAGACATAGCAACCATCTGCACATACATGCCCGTGTTCATGATGACTTCATCTTGCACAGGATGACAAGTGGCGGCATAGAAATTAAAGTACATTGTTGCGAATACAAAAAGCCTTGCAGATACATTACAAACTGTCAAGAAGACTTGGATGACACAGCCAAGGAAGCAGATGGAGTTGTTGTGGGTCAATGAGTTGAAAACTCCTTGGGGATTTGGGGATTATGATTGAAATGAGGCAGAGATCCAGGAAGCATAAATTCTTCAGGAACAACTGGACAGGGCTGTGAAGGTGCTCATATAAAGTTGTGATCATGATAATCAGGACATTCCCCTTCAGGTTCCACAACTAAATGCATAAGAGTACTGAATCTACAGTGTACACATTTTCATCGGTAGAAAATCCAATGACAATTAATTCAAACTTTCACACCTTCCGGTGGTTGTATTATTTCTCTTCACTAACTTCACTGCTTACTAAGGCCAACATCAACATCCTTTTCTATTTTTGACATTGTAATTTCTGTGTCCTACACTATGGTACCCCCAACCTTGAATCCCATCATAGACAGACTAAGAAATAAGTCCATGAAGATGGCTCTGGGCATGTGGATAAAAGGAAAGCACATCAGAAAGTAAATATATTTCAGTATTTACTCACAGTCAACTGTGAGATTGGTCATTACTGCAGTCATAGTCAATAAAACATTGAAGAGAGGAATAAAACATCAATGTAACCTATAATGGGTGCCTGCATATGGTAATCACACAATCAATCACCTACAAAATTACTCCCATGTGCATCATCTTTGGTTTATTGATCATAGAGCATTTCATTATTCCTTTGTTTTATTGAACCAATTCAATTCACATAAATCTGTTTGTGTTCAAATATATGCTGTTGAAGATGATAAATGGTGGAATATTTCTATTGCCCTTAGAAATGCCTTTATACCTTCTTGATAAATCAAGTTTACCAATTAAAAAATGCTAAATTGTGACTTTGTCTGTCTGTCCCTATATTCTCTCCCATGACTAACACAATCTGAGACTCTGCACAGCATCCAACAGTGAAAATTATCCTAATAACACTGAACTATCACTAACTTTCCTCATCTACTTTGTAAAGTGTATAGCATTATTGCTCTCTCAAGAATGCTATTTAGAGCTGTTGTCTTATTCTGGAAATTTCAAAAAAGGATTTATCTAACAGCTGGCTTTTTTCTCCTTCTCATCATCTTATAGGCAATTTTTTGTAGGGCACAACCTGGTTACTGAAGCTAACAAAAATGTCTGATGTATAAGCTAGTTTTGCCCTCTATTTTCATCAAAACATTTACTTTATTATTTTCCATTTCTTGTTTTACAACATCTAATAAGAGAAATAATTCTGTTCTCATGTGCTTATTTTTTCTTTCATTATATTCACGCATTATTAAAATGAGTAATGCATGATATGTTAGCTATACATCTGAAATTTTAAAATTTTATATAGCAGATTTCATATTAATTACACTAACTGTAGACCATCCCTGTGACACTTACCTTTCCAATAAGATTAAATCAAATTATTTAGCAGAGGAGAAGTGATGACTCAGATTTGGAGTTAAATTCACATGATACCAGTCTCATGAAATTGGTCAGTTGGCAATTCTGTTAGCAGTGTCTAGTTGATGGTTCCTATTTGTACATATTTTTTTCTTTAATCTCTGTTTTAGCTTGCTCAAAGCTTCTAGAATGCAATATGCCCCAAATGGTACAGCTTTTGAAATGGAATTCATTAAGTTACAGTTTTACTGACCTATGGCCATAAAAATGTCCAAACTTTCTGTAAGTCATCCAGAGTGAGATACTTAGACTCAAGAAAGTCTGATATCTATCACATGGTGTGCCAGATTGAAGCTGTTGTGTACCCTAGAAAATTCATGTCCTTAAATCCTCATTCAATATTGTTGGGTGGGATCATTTTGATTAAACTGTTTCCATGGAGATGGGACACACCTAAATTTGAGACTTTTTGATTAGGTGGTTTCTATGGAGATGGGTCTGTACCCATTCAAGGTGGGGTGGCTTACTAGAGTTCTTTAAAAGGGAACCATTTTCAAAACAGCTTGTGAGCCCACACAGCCAGAGATCTTTGGAGATTGTGCCAGTTTGAAAGGATTAGGTGCCCTTGAAAATCCATGTTTTAATCCTGATCCACCTTATGGAGGCAGCCATTTCTTTTAATCTTTATTCAATACTGTAGGTTGGGAAACTGATTAGATTATCTCCATGGAGGTATGACATGCACATTTGTGGGTATTAACCTTTGTCTAGAGGGAGATATGAATCCACCTATTCAAGGTGGATCTTAATTAGTTTACTTGAATTCATTAAAAGAGGTAACATTTTGGAAAGAGGTACAGAGCCATGAGATCCATGAGTGCTGGCTGAGAGCTCACACAGCCAGAGTCCTTTGAGGATGAAGAAGGAAAATGCCCCAGTGGATATTCATGAAACAAGGAGCCAGGAGAGGAAGCCAGCAGATGTTGCCATGCTCGACGTGTTCCAGTTGAGAGTGAAACCCTGGATTTCATTGGCCTTTCTTGATGAAGGTAAACTGTTGTTGGTGACTTAATTTGGACATTTTTATAGTCTTGCTTTATTTGGGACATTTTCATTGCCTTAGAACTGTAAATTTGCAACTTAATAGATTCCCCCTTTTAAAAGACATTCTGTGAGTAAAGGTAAAAAGAAGTAAAATTAGATATGACATATAAAATCCAGAAGGCAAAATAGTAGAAGAAAGTACTACCCATGCAGTAATAACACTGAATGTTAATGGATTAAACTCTCCAATCAAAAGACATAGTCTGGCAGAAGGGATTAAAAAACAGGACCCATCTATATGATGTCTCTACTCAAAGGACATGAGGCCAAGGACACAAATAGACATTTACACACCAATGTTTATAGCAGCATTATTAACAATTACCAAGAGATGGAAACAGACAAAATGTCCATCAACAGACAGTTGGCTAAACAAACTGTGACATTTACATAAGATGGAATATTATGCAGCTGTAAGACAGAATAAAGTTATGAAGTATGTAACAACATGAATGGACCTTAAGGACATTATGCTGAGTGTGATTAGCCAGAAACAAAAGGACAAATACTGTATGGTCTCACTGATATGAACTGACAGTAGTGAATAAACTTGGAATATTTCCTTGGTAACAGAGAACATCAGGAGATAGAAATAGGGTAAGATATTGGGTAATTGGAGCTAAAGGTATACAGATTGTGCAACAGGACTGAATATAAAAACTCAAAAATGGACAGCACAATATTACCTAACTATAATACAGTTATGTTAAAACATTGAATGAAGCTGCATATGAGAATGATAGAAGGAGGAGGGCTGGGACATAAATGAAATCACAAAGAAAGATAGACGATAAAGATTGAGATGGTGTAATCTAGGAATGCCTAGAGTGTATAATGATAGTGACTAGATGTACAAATTTAAAAAATTTTTTTGCATGTGGAAGAACAAAGGAATGTCATTACTGCAGTGTGCTGAAAATAGATGGTACTTAATATTTAAAAATTCCAACTAATGTGTGAGACTAAAGCAAAAATGTTTATTTGATACAAATCTATACTTTGACTAGTGCATTTCCTAATATAGCTTATGTAGATAGCTTGGTTGAACAACATAAGTACATGGAACCTTGGTAAGACATGAGATTTTGTTGGTTTGTCCAGAGTGATGCCTCAATGAATCCCAGAGTGATTTGATCAGTGAGTGGAAAAGTATTTGCAAAGTCCCCTTTGGGGAATGGTGAGAATGGGGGAGAACTCAACTTCCCAAGTTGAATTCTTGATATTCTCACAAGCAGTGTGGACAACCAAAGCTATAGGCTGAGCCCCCAGTCTTGGGGTTTGTTCATATGAAACTTAACCCCACAGTGGATAGGTCAAGCCTACTTAAAATTAAGCCTAAGAGTCACCCCCAAGAGAACCTCTTTTGTTGCTCAGGTGTGGCCTCTCTCTCCAGCCAACACAGCAAGCAGACTCACCACCCTCTCTCTGTCTACGTGGGACATGACTACCAGGGGTGTGGATCTTCTTGGCAGCATGGGACAGAAATCCCAGAATGAGCTGAGATTCAGCATCAAGGGATTGAGAAAACCTTGTCGACCAAAAGGGGGAAGAGTGAAATGAGACAAAGTGTCAATGGCTGAGAGATTCCAAACAGAGTCAAGAGGTTTTCCTGGAGGTTATTCTTATGCATTAAGTAGATATCACCTTGTTATCCAAGATGTAATGGAGAGGCTGGAGGGAACTGCCTGAAAATGTAGAGCTGTGTTCCAGTAGCCATGTTTCTTGATGATGATTGTATAATGATATAGCTTTCACAATGTGACTGTGTGATTGTGAAAACCTTGTGTCTGATGCTCCTTTTGTCTACCTTGTCAACAGATGAGAGGAACATATGGAATAAAAATAAATAATAGGGGGAACAAATGTTAAAATAGATTTAGTTTGAAATACTAGTGATCAATGAAAGGGATCAGTAAGGGATATGGCCTGTAAAAATTTTTTTCTGTTTGTTATATTTTTCTGTTGTCTTTTTATCACTTTTTCTGAATTGATGCTAATGTTCTGGGAAATGATCATGATGATGAATATGCAACTATGTGATAATATTGTGAACTTCTGAGTGTATGTGCTGGGAATGTTTGTTTCTTATAATTTTTTTAATTAATAAAAAATTTTTAAAAAAGAGATTCTGTTTCTGGTATATTACATTTTGGCAGCTAACAAACTAGAACAGATCTTGGTACCAGAAAAGTGGGGCGCTTCAGTTTATAAATATCAAACATGTTGGATGGTTTTTTATAATGAATAAGGGAAGATTTTGGATGATTTGTGAGGAGTTTGATAGAGAAGGCCTAGAGTGCTTTGAAGAGACTTTTGTAGAAATATGGATTCTAAAGGAACCTCTGACAAGCTCCAGAGAGAAATGAGTCATGTGTTATTGCAAACTGGAAGTAAGGCAATCTTTATTTACAAATGACAGATAATCTAGCAAAACTGACTGCTGGCTTTAGAAAGAAGGCATATCTTAAAAGACATGAACTTGAATATTTAGCAGAAGATATTTACAAATTAAATGTTGAAAGTACAACCTGGTTTCTCCTTGCAGCTTATAGTGAAACATGACAGGACAAGGATAAGCTGTGAACTGAACTCTTGGGTACAAGGAAATCATAATTTATGTTCTGGAAAATTCTGGGCTTCCAGAAAGGGAGATAGTAGGGAATAGTGTCCAAAGGAAGATTTAACCAACTATGGAACCAGTCAGCCATTTCAGAAGGAGCCAGAATTGGAGATGCAGTTATCCAGGAAGGATTTGTGGAAACTTCTGACTGCTGGGCATGATCCTTGCTTACCACATAGAAAACAAATAAGAGTGCTATGGGATCTGTATAAATGGACAGCTGCCAGTCTCAACTGGGGACCTCAGGAAAGGACAAAGTGAAGGTAAATGTCTTCAGAGGAAGAATCACAGAGTTTGGGCTCAAGTAAAGAAGACTTGGTCCAGAAGCAGCACACCCAAGCACTTGGAGAGGGTGAGTTTGCCCATAAGGCAGAGGGTGGGCTTTCCATCTCTCTTGCATGGGAAAGTTGCTCCACTTCAGACCTTAG